>NC_089505.1:7325461-7575461 GCF_036850995.1 Saccopteryx leptura | reverse complement strand
GAAGACCTAAGCAGAGGAAAGATTTGGACCTAAAGAAAAGACTGCAGAAGACACCTGTATAACTTCAAGGACACAGTCACAGTGGAAGCAAAAGTAATATTGACCAGCATAATAATAAGTGAATGAGCAGACCACTGAAAGAAAATGGCTAGATGTGTAAACATATCTATATGCATATGTACACGAAAGCAAGCACAGAAATTTATTAAAAAAATTTAACTTTAAGTCGGAAATCCAAAAGAAAGGATCAATTAATAAATAAAAAAAATTAATGTAGAAAAAGAATGAGATGATTCATTGCCTCCCTCATTGAAAAAGAAGAGGTACATAAATAAGCCAGGCAACTAATTAATTAATTTAACCTACAGAAAGAATCCATCAACTCAGTCTTTGAAGATACCAGAAAAGTTAAGACATACACCAAAGTATACACCAGCCCAATCGGAGAACATATGTACAAACTGATAGTTACACAGAAGAAAAGTGACACAACTAACAAAATCTCTAAGTTCCAGCACTGTGTGCATCATCAAATGAAAAAGGTTTAAGGAAAGAGCCCTTTCTTTAAAGGAAAACATAATGAACCAAAACATTCCTTCTCTTCCATGAAACATTCCTTCCATGTCTCTAGCACATCAGTAGTGAAGTAAAAATATCATACCTTTCCATCTTCATTAGACTGTCCTTCCTTCCTCCGATGAGGAATCAGAAGTGATGTTTCTCCTCAGCACCGTCCTCTTCTCAGCGAAGAACAGATTATCAACATGTGGAATTTATTTATTTATTTATTCATTCATTCATTCAATTATTTATTTATGTATTTTAGAAAGGACGAGAGAAAGAGAGAGAGATCGACAGACAGATAGAAAGGGGGGAGGGGAAACAGCAGGAAGCATCAACTTAAACTCCTGTATGTGCCTTGAACACAGAGTGCAGGGTGTCAAACCAAAGACCTCAGCAATCCAGCTTGAAGCTTTATCCACTAAGCCACCACACCTCAGACAAACAGAATGAATAATGACGCACTGACATCATTTTCAGACAGTGATCCTATAAGGAAACCTAAAGGTACACTCATTCAAATGGCAAGAGACTGTAAGGCAGGGGTCCCCAAACTTTTTACACAGGGGGCCAGTTCACTGTCTCTCAGACCGTTGGAGGGCCAGACTTAAAAAAATAAAATAAAACTAAAAAAAAACTATGAACAAATCCCTATGCACACTGCATATACCTTATTTTACAGTAAAAAAAAAGAAAAACCAAACAAGAATACAATTTTTAAAATAAAGATCAAGTAAGCTTAAATCAACAAACTGACCAGTATTTCAATAGGAACTATGGGCCTGCTTTTGGCTAATGAGATGGTCAATGTGCTCCTCTCACTGACCACCACTAAAAGTGTTGCCCCTTCCGGAAGTACCGCAAGAGCCAGATAAATGGCCTGAGGGGGCCGCATGCGGCCTGCGGGCCGTAGTTTGGGGACCCCTGCTGTAAGGCACGGGCCCTGTAAAATGTGCTATGTTCAAGACGTCCACAAGAGAGCACCAGAATAACTTTCTAAAAACCTTTTTAGGAATCCTTTTCCTTCAGCGATGGTCCCCGAGAAGCACAGTGACTAACAGCAGAACTGAGCACAGATAAACTTATCAGTGGGAGGGAATGGAGAACCCTGACACAGGACATCTTTGCTAACAGAATGTGAAAAGGAATGACCTTGGAAATCACACAGCCCTTTCACATAAGCTGTCACTCTCCCCAGAGAACAACCTTCCTTTCCTAAAAGCCCAGAGTCCTAGGAACCCTGGAAATAGGCACATCTCGGCGTGATGCCAGTCTCGTGATACACGATCTAAATCCCCTGAATTATTACAACAGAAGACAAATCGGGGCACGCACAGATGACGTCATGGTACCCTGTGAAGTACAGCTAAATTCCGCTAGGTGGCGGCACACAGGAGCGCTCCGGAGGGGAGCATGGGAACTCCTTACTCCGACGACGCACTACGCAGTCTGTGCATCTCAGGAGGGGGCTATTACGCGTAACCGAAGTCAGGCCAAGCAGGGACAGAGGCGGTACCCACGGCGGGGTCTCTGACAGAAGAGCAACAAGATCACGGTCATGAGGCAACTGGGAACACGCGGGCCCCGCGGGACCCCCACTTGTTCTTCCCTATCCCAACTGTTCCCTAAAACCCACCGCCCCAAACAGATGGGCTATCTCCTCTTTCTTAGAGAAGTCAGGATCTCGTCCCTCACCAACACCTTGAATTTCAAGTCATTTTACCTAAAAATCCGGGGAAATGAAAACAGTGTCCCCTCACGACTCACCTCTGCTGAATTTAAAGGCCTACAAAGAACACTATACTATGCACTTATACAAGATGCCCTTGGACCAAAAAATACCTACTTGAGCAGTATGGAAATTCTGTACTAATGCCGGAAACGCTCCCAAAACTACCTCTGGTGCTGCATCCCTCACCCATTCCTCAGCTCTCTGGTGGACAAACCTGACAGGCCGCTGCATCCAAACACCACTCATCAGTTCTCTCCCTTCACAGACGGAACCACAACTACCCCGAGTCTTCTCAGGCCTTTCCCTTTCCTTGCAAACACAGAAAACGACACTTCTAACGAAGTGACACCCAGTAACACATAAACATAGCGACGAAGACATTTATTGTTTGATGTCTATGCTCCCCTCCCAACACCAGCACTCAGGCAGTGACGGTGTGAGAATTAAGAGGCTCGTTTCACGAACCTCCCCGGCTCCTTGCGGTCAGGTCCTGTCTGCTCCCTTCCTCGGACCTCCGGACCCTCCGCAGTGACACAGAGGGCTCCCAACAGCACGGGCTGGGTCACTATTCCAACGCAGCTCTGAACTAAATAACTCCTTCCCTCCTACCGCGCCCCCGGGACGGTGCAGGACGGGGAACCTGAGGCGGACGTGAGGCAGGAGCCTCTCGCGGCGCTCCCTCTAGGACCCCCGGCCGCCGCGGACACCGCCTCCACCCCCCACCTGACCGCGTCCTCGTGCCCGCCCCGGCCCGTGAGAGCATGAACGACTGAACATGAGACTCACCTGCGACCCAGCGCTCCGCTCTGCGCTCTCGACCTTTCCACAAACAGAAGGGAATCCCCCCCAACCGAAAACCTCCCAGGTCCCGGGTCCCGTCCTCCTCCCTCCAGACCTTTCTGTCGGCTCAGGCCTCCGCAGGCCCACGTCCGGCACAGACGACTGGGCTGTCTCTCCTTCTGTGCAAACCCTCCCGTCCGCACCTAGCCCTCCCCTCCCGCCTCTGAGCGCCCGCTCCCCAAACCCCTTCCCTGAGCTCCGAGCTCAGCGCCTCTCATGCACCCACTCTTCCCGGCCCCGAGGACAGTCCCGTCCGCCTCCGACCGCGGGCCCGGCGCCCTCCCTTCTCTGTCTTAGCGCCTCTCACCCCGACCTGCTCGGACCACGGCCTCATTCGCCGACGCTTCAAGCGGCCCCGGCCCTTCCTCCCTCTTCCCGGGGCTGCGCCTCCTCCGCCCTCCGCCTGCCCGTCCCCTGTCACAGACCTGCTGCCTTCTCCTCAGGTGCTCGCGCTGCAGGTCACCGTGCCCTCCCTCAGTTTCCATCGCCCAGACCTCCTCCTCAGCGGTGCTGTCCGTAGTATCGCCCCTCACGAGTCTCGGCCCTGACGAATCCCGCCCTTCAAAAATCCCGCCCCTCAAAAACCCCGCCCCTCAAGAATCCCGCCCCTGACGAATCCCGCCCCTCAAGAATCCCGTCCCTCAAGAATCCCGCCACTCACGAATCCCGCCCTTCACGACTCCCGCCCCTCACGACTCCCGCGCCTCACGACTCCCGCCCCTCAAGTATCCTGCCCCTCAAGAATCCCGCCCCTCACGACTTCCGCCCCTCACGAATCCCGCCCCTCACGAATCCCGCCCTTCACGACTCCCGCCCCTCACGAATCCCGCCCCTCAAGAATCCCGCCCGTCACGACTCCCGCCCCTCAAGAGTCCCGCCCCTAAAGAGTCACGCCCCTCACTAATCCCGCCCCTCAAGAATCCCGCCCCTCAAGAATCCCGCCCCTCACGACTCCCGCCCCTCAGGAATCCCGCCCCTCAGGAATCCCGCCCCTCAAGAGTCCCGGCCCTCACGACTCCCGCCCCTCAGGAATCCCGCCCCTCACGAATCCCGTCCCTCAGGACTCCCACCCCTCAGGAATCCCGCCCCTCACGAATCCCGCCCCTCAAGAGTCCCGCCCCTCAAGAGTCCCGCCCCTCAGGAATCCCGCCCCTCACGACTCCCGCCCCTCAAGAGTGCCGCCCCTCACGAATCCCGCCCCTCCCGACTCCCGCCCCTCAGGAATCCCGCCCCTCCCGACTCCCGCCCCTCAAGAATCCCGCCCCTCAAGAGTCCCGCCCCTCACGACTCCCGCCCCTCCCGACTCCCGCCCCTCAAGAATCCCGCCCCTCAAGAATCCCGCCCCTCAACGCCGACATGTAGTTGTGTCCATGCTGCGCGCAGAGACTCCTGCTGCCGAAGGGAGGGGGAACGGCGGAGGGGCGGCGGTCCAGAGGAGCGGCGGTCCAGAGGAGCATCGCAGCGAGACCTCACCTGAGGAGGGCTGCCTGACAATGGCATTCCGGGAGTGTGGAGAGCTTCCAGCAGCCGCGAGAAGAGGAACTATCCCCAAAGTGACTCTGGAACCGGCTGGAGAGGCTAATGTTTCTTTAAGGGTTTTACATTCAGAGCCCTCTCTCTCACCTACCAAAACTTTAACACTCAATTAGTAATATTGATACCAGCGTAGACATAGACACCAGCATACAGATGACCACACAACACACACACACACGGTTTCTTATGGCTCGTAGCTTAGATGACACAGTGAGCAATAAAAAAGATGCCACTTTAGATTTAGGCAACTGATATGCACCAAAACAACAGAATGCTATCCGAAACAGTCACAAATGATCCTGGAACACCTTTCTTTGAAAAAGCAGCCTGGAGGCTGAGAACTGAAGTGCAGAAACCGTCTCACAGTGGCTAGCTGCACACAGCATTGTCCAGTCCGCCATACGTGATGTGGTCGCTCACGACTCAAAGCAGGTTCAGGAAGCGACCAATGGGAACGCCAAGAAACAACTACAAATGTTAATCGACTTACGACCTATACAACTTACCACCATCCAAGTGTACTACTATAATCGCTACCCATGACTGCTCCGCGTCTGGCAGCCCAAGCTATGCCCAGCTGGGTATATGACATTGCTGACCAGCTTCCGACAGCACTATCATCACAGCTTGCACGATTTCAAGTGTTATCCCAGACTGGGTACAGCAATTTCTGTTTGGTGTCTTGGATATGTTTCATCAAACCCCTCCCAAGATGTCTACCAAGAGGAAATTTTCTTTGCAAATAATAAAAAAGTTGTACTGATAATGTAGTGTTTTACTTAAACTGGACGAATTTAAAACTAGGAAACAAAATGGTGTAAAGAAGATAACAATTGCATTAAAATAACAGAGAAAATGATGATATATAACAATAATAAAATGAAAATAAGGGAAAATATGACTTAAAGATTTTCATAACATCATTTAATAATACTGTACATATAGCCTACTCAGATTACTACCAAATCATGTTACGACCGGTCTGTCCAAACCAACCGTGGTCATAGGTGGAACAGTACTTGTATAGGGAACAATAATTGGTTCTTTCTATGTCTCTGCCCCAATGCCCTATCACTAAACTCAATAAATGAAATATAAGAAACAGCAACACAACTTTTCATACAGCGCCCTTGCTCTGATGTTCCCTTAATGACTGAGACTCTTTCTGCCATACTTTCTCCTCTCTTCAACGTTCATACAGGTCCTGCACACATCTACTCGCCTCCTGGGAAGCTGCTCAGGTGCACTGCGCTGCCACAGCAATTGTAGATCGGACCATCTGAAGCAGCGAGCAGTGTATGGCAAACAACCTCACTCCACACCACTGTCCTGGGTGTTCCCAGATCACTGGCGACACGAGTGCCCTGTGAGTCCGATCCAGGAACCCCTGCATGCTGAGAGAACAACATATCTGAACTGTGACCCCACTGAAACCCCTTTAGGCAACTGTCCTTGCCTCTTAACACAATCCTTCCCACTGGTGCTGCAATGGAACTAAAACCGACAGTCTTCATGTATTACTTTCCACAATTGACCACCTACAGACCTACTTCTTCACATGTTGAACATGTGCCCCAAAAAGTACCTGTCAGATGACACAAAGGGGACACGAAATCACTTACATAAAGCTTCTCATTCTTGGAACAACATGCCTCCAGACTGTAACTTGCAGAACATATTAAAAATATTGTTACCGATTTATTTTTCAAGCAAAGTAAAACTCATAAAAACAGTATGCAATGAATGATATCAATATTCCGAAGATGTCTACAAATTTCTTAGTATATACATTAGAACCTTATAAAAATGTTAACTAACATGGTTTTATTTGTTCCCCTCACCGTTTGAAAGAAGTGGAGGAACAGCCGGACCAGAAGATGATGCAATGGAGATTATGTGAACCTAGCACTCTTTGAAGACCAAGCATCAAAAACTTGAGTTCAATCGATTGTTCAAAAAGTCTTCCAGGTTGAGTATGCAGTGAGTGGCTTCGTCATGGCATCAAGTACAGAAATCCATGTTCTCTGGCTGAAGCCCATCTTCTGACACAGTCACGGACACCACAGGGGGGAAATTGCAATGGCCATTAAAAACCGGGTTTTTATTTTGTTTTTATTTTACAGAGGAGTGAAAGGGAGAGACAGAGAGAGAGAGAAGGGGGAGGAACAGAAAGCATCAATTCCCATATGTGCCTTGACCAGGCAAGCCCAAGGTTTCGAACCGGCGACCTCAGTGTTCCAGGTCGACGCTTTATCCCAGTGCGCCACCACAGGTCAGGCGAAAACCGGTTTTCGAAATAGCAGCAAGGATGGCAGAAAATAACCTTTTATGAAATGCTATTAGTTCACATTTTTCCCACTACAGGGCAGCAAAATAATATATCCTTTTCCATTGACCCCTATTCAAGTGATATTCCCCAAGTGCAGAATGCATGGCAGCGTGCATCAGAGGGCGGCAAAGGATCCCACACTTGAAGAAGAGAGGATACCAAGGCGATGAGTCTCATTGATCAGAGTAACAGGAGAAGGCCCGACACAAAACAGTCAGCACAGTGAAGTCAGGACCCCACGCATTCAATGGAGGCTCCGGGGAGCACTGCGAGCACCAACATAGGACCAAAGGCTTCAGAGCTAAAAATCACTCCCAGATATAATCCTGGCCACAAAGATCAAGTCTTAGAAACAGGGTGATCCACGCTGAGACAGAACCCTTCATGTTAAGTTCCATACATCACGAAGTAAAAATAGAAGGTCACTTGAATTGAAGTCCATGAAAGCCTCAGATAAAACCACTCCATAAATGAGAACACACACCAGAGAAGCTGCCCTATTCACCGTAGCCCAAGAACAGTAGGCTCTGGGAAGAGGTCTCGCAACTATGAACAGGACCTCCCACACAGTAAAGACACAAAGAGGAAAAGCAAAGGGTAGATCCCCCCTTCAAGGGCTCAATCAAGCACAGTGGGATGATATGCACCAGTACCTAATAAGATACTGAGGGAACTACCAAAGGAAGACAATTGAAATTATGAAACAATTAACTAAATAACCTAATAAGTAAATAAAGAGAGAAATGAATCAATAGAAAAAAACTATTAAAGTAAATGAAGAAAAACTACTGAAAAAAATAAGGAAGCCAAATAAAAGAAGTGATACTTGTAAGCAGTCACCTAAAGGAAGCCAAGGCAAAGACCTAATGATCAAAAACACCCGGGGTCCCAGCACACTCTGCCGTTACACACTGGAAAAGGAAACACATGACCCAAAGCGTTCCTTTCATTTTCAAGGAAATTCTCTCCGTGTCAGCACTGCAGCAGTTTCAGAAAGTAGCTATGTCCCAGCAATCAATCTGTCATAGCCTATTATTCCTGCTATGGAGCATACAGGGAAATTGAACATACACGATGACACCATAGTCACCATAGTCACTTATTCACTATGTGGGAAACCTCAGGGACATGTACGTGTTCAAACGAACCGATACCTGCCAACGGCGTACTTTCCAACAAACACTGTTATTCTCAAGACGTCCACTAGAGAACACCAGAAACGTTTCATTATTTCCAGTGCCCTCCACTCAGGCCTTTTTCTCAATATCCATATTTTCAAGTGGCAGAGGTCAGACAGTGAGAAAATAAAACACTCTCAAGGACTATACAGCCCTGTCCTAGGACTTCTGATTGATCTCAGTAATTACAAAGGAATGACCTCAGGAATTGCACAGCCCTATCACCTAACCATGTGATTCGCAACCACACAGTTGTGTCAACCAGAACTTCCATGTTCATTATTATAAATGAATTAAAGAGGGCCAGCATTGCATGGCACCACTTTTCTTACGTAGACAAGGGGAGAGATCAAGAGAGGGATAGATATTGACAAATAGAAAGGGAAACAAATTGGAATGGTCTATTGGTTTTTGAGGCACCTTACCTGTTCATTGATTGCTCTCTCATATCTGCCATGAAGGGAGGGGAGGAACCTGGTGCTCAAGCCAGCAACCTTGACGTTAAAGCCAGTGATCCTTGGGATCAATCCAGCGACCACGGAGTCATATCAATGATCCCACGTTCAAACCACAAGTCCTAAGGAACCCATGTGCAAGCTCCACGACCCAGTACTCAGACCAGAGATCTCAGGGTCTTCACCCAGGGTCCTCTACATCTCCGTCTGCAAGTCTATCCAATTGGCCACCACTTGGACAGGAAGTAACAGTCTTCATGTTCAGGATTGGGTAATCTGGGTAAAGAACTCAGTATACACGTCCTGCAACCATGTCACTGGATCATGAGGTATGGGATAGGAAAGCATGCTCCCTGTGGAAAAATCAGTGACATGTTACGACCAAATCCTTCGACTGTGAGTGGACACATTACAGGAAGGCAGAGTACTGGATGATGCCACACGACCTCAGTTCTGCACTTCTGAGGGATTACAGAGAGAACATGGAGATCTGCCATGGGAGCTGACGCGGATTCACCCTTACAGGGTGACCTTCCCTGAGACATGAGCACTGGGACCAGGGGGCACATACATGGGTATTAGCAGGCAAACGTACAGATGGCACACCACTTGTATTAGGACCCCTCCTGAAATCCTGGAATGTACAGTCAGTGCACGTACTACTCCTCTGACTGTTCCAAGGCACCTCTGCGTGGAATACAGGGATTCCTATGTCCTCTCACCCTGTGGAAGACTCCCTCGACAATTCACTATAACTGCTGACTATACACGTGCAATTCGCATTGGTTACAAGGAGAAAATTGGTCCCCAACAAAAGCATCTTCATCCCAACCTCTCTGTGCAGAGAAGACACCCTTCATTGAATTCCAGAGACGTGAAATGATCAGGGAGAGCAGGTGGGTGCAAGTCCCAACATGTCCTCTGGGCAACAGCACTCGAGAACGAAAACATAAATATGGATCCGAGTGCAGAAGAACTTGCCCTATGAGGACATACAGGATCCTTCCTCACCACCCCAGTATTCAACATATACAAGCATGGGCTCCCCAAAAGTACGGAGGTGTATCTCTGACACTTTACGGGGTGTGGACAGTTTCCCCCAATGAAACCAGTGCTCCCTTTCCTGCTATTCCAGGGCCGCATAATGAGAAAACCAGAATAACAGGCGAGAGCACAGATGCTTCAGAGAACGTCTCGTGCTAATGGGACCAGGAGGGTCAGGGGTAAATCATACATGCATTGAGAGGTTTAAATATGAGGAATGGGAAATAATGTACATACCCCACAACTGCAAGAGTGAAGGTACATATCCTCCTGAGAAAAGTATTGCCTGCATTCCCATGACCTGTGAACTTCATAATCACATTTCAGTACAGCCTCCTTACTGAGAAAGAGTTAAGGATACTATAGATAGTCATACTAAATTTGCATCAAGACAAAAGCAAGCATTTAGGAAATATGTGCTGTCAGGCAACAAAATCACTACACAGCTTTTCAAAACGGTCTATTGCAGCACACTGCAATGCACACTATGGTTACAGTCCAACAAAGTACCGGTCAAACACCTGACAAACTCGTCGTTCCTTGAAAACTGCGAAATGAGAGAAAGCTCCATGGTATTGCAATTGCTAGAAGAAAAACCAAGAGCTTTCCACATATTTCACGCAGAAAAATCACTTAGACCGAGGAAAGAAGAGCTTTGCAGCACCCAGCACTGAACAGTAATAAAACATCTTGACTTCCACACTCAGGGAGCACTGGGAGAAACAGACACATGGAATCAATGCAGTCAGCACCAATGGAATCAATACAACAGCAGCTGAAACCCTAGAGAAGAAACAGAACTCTATTCCAAATCAGTATCATTCCCTTTTCTGATCAATAACAAGGTGGAAAGAACACATGCAGTTAAGCACTATCTGCTCATCCAGGACAAAGAAATCACATCCAACAATGCAAACAGATGCTGATATACACATTGGACACACAGTGATGGGACCTGAAACCCATGCTCATACTGAGGGAACCCACCTCAATGGCAAAGACAAGTTAGGCACAGGTTGGATACATGGACAAGCACTGCCCCCCCAGAAACCCTGGGCAGAAGCAGAACCATGGAAAATATGAACAAAGTCCTCAAGCAACACAGAATGAGCATTTCAGCAAACAAGCAAGCAAGCAAATGGTGAGACACAGACAAAATATGACAGATGAAGTCAGGACTGTAACTCCGAACAGCCAATCTGATAAAAACCTTTCTGAACTTAGGGTGACAAAAAGAACATGGAAACAAAACTATGAAAGCCTCATGTCCCCAACAAACCCAACAGCAGAATAATAAAAAAGGGGATGGAATGAACAAACAGAGCACTTACACGTCCTGAAAACCGGAAAAAGCAGTAATTTCTGCATGCACAACCTCTTCAGCCATCCATTTCATTGTGACGGCTGCAGATTTTCAACACCAGTTTGTCATTTTTGGCAAGTGGACTTGTCAATAGAAATGTACTGGAAACATAATCACTGAAAAGCACTTCATGTCCATGTTAGTGGAAAAAACCTTCAGGGCCTCTTGAGGATGTCAAAACCCAGCGCCAAGAAAACCACAGTAGTGCCATCCCCAATTTACTCACTGCGCGGTTCCCCCTTTCTATTCCCCTGGGGTGGCCTCCACTGAAAAGTTCTTTCAAAGGTACATGCACCATGATGGCAAATGTACTAGTGTCAGAGTGATCCCACCAATACCATAAAGTGGGGCCTGTCACAGCAGCTCTGAGTCATAGAAAATGATGAACAAGCTGTGACACAGAACCAACACCAGGGCCAATGTGAGCAAGCCACACACACACACTGAGGCACAGGTCGTCAGCATTCAACCCCACACAGGGACACAGACACAGTACAGAACACAAAACCTACAATAAAGAGAGAAGACGACAAAGACATATATCAAGCCTTTCTTACCAGGCCACATCCATCAAAACATACTTAAACGCTACCCAAGGACCGTACCCTGAAACACGGGATTCAAAGGCAATTTATAAGCAACATAGGACATCCAACACCCATACTGACAAAACACAAATGACCCTACACCACATTCCCCAGCATGAAAAACACACCACTGTCAGCAATGTACCACAGGCCAAACAGACAGACACCTCGCCAAGCTGCCATATCCAAGACAAAACCAGGTCCTCCTGATTTACACACACCCAGCGTTCTGTAAACATCACAGGAATTAAGCAAAGAAAAAGACATAGGGGAGGCACTGAGCCTATGTCCTTTTGGAAACCTTCAGCAGCAGTTCTTAGTACCATCTCAGAGACGCTCTGTAAACATGGAAGTCGTTGAACCTTGACATTCCCTCTCAGCCTACACCTAGTCACATAAAAGGACAAAGAAATGAATGCAAAGATCAGTTTCCCTAAGTAAATACAACCCCTTCACGAACTCCCACCTACAGCACCTTCGAAACAAAGGGTGATAGGCCTCCATCTCCCACAACACTCTCTTCTAAGCACGCAGAGAATAAAGGAGGGCCAATTACTTTCCTCAGCACCTTCTGGATGATCCCATCAGACTGGCCAGGTATACATCACACATTCATCAGCTTAAACAATCATATTAGAAACTCATTCACATAAAACTACTGGAAACAACATGTCACTATACCTAAGGGGAAAAGTGAGGGACTGAGTTAACGATCTCAGAAGTCAGAGAGAAAATAGTCGGCCTGCAGGGGAAACAGGACTGACAAAGTTATGCTGCACAGCCTCTAGTAAAAACCTAACACACGGGAGATGAGACTAATGAGCCATGGAACTGCTGGTGAGAATACCAACAATAACAGTGAGTGGACGTTGGCAAAGCCATGTCCCTGTAGCATACCATTGGATGGACATCACTTACAGGACCAGCAGTACCAATCATGGCTATCATCTTAGGCCGCTGTCTTAAAACTCACACATCATGCACGGTGGAGCACAGGAAATACAGAACTGTCAGTGTCGCCACAGTGGAATTCTCTCAGTGAAGTAACACCTCTTAAAGGAGATGAACCACACTATTGCCTATCGCAGTGACGTCATCACTCAAGAAGCAGAAAATAACTTGAAATAACTTCTCCTGCCCACAAATATTGACATTCACATACACAAACAATCCCCCATGCAGATAAAAGGTCATGAATTCCTCTTATTAATGAAAAAATCTCCCTGAACCCTCAGTGATCAGTGACCCACCATGATGACACAAATGAGCATAAGGAGTAACATAGAAGGAGGGAATGACCCAACAGGAGGACAGTCATGGAGATGGCATAGTGTTTTCCAGAAAAGGGTCGCATACACCAACAACATAAGGATCTGACACCTGCAACAGACAGACAGTTTCGGAGACAGGGAGAAACAGTGATGCCTGCAAAGAATGGAGTGTCTTAAAGGAGGGGTCACCAAACTGCAGCCCCCTAAGGCCATTAATCTGACCCCCAATGCAATTCCAGCAGGAGCATCTCTTTCATTGCTGGTCAGTGAGAGGAGCACATTGACCATCTTATTTGACAAAACCAGGCCCATAGTTCCCATTGAAATACTGGTCAGTTTGTTGATTGAAATTTACTTTTTCTTTACTATAAATATTCTGTCTTCCCGTTTTGTATTGTTTTTATGAGCAGTGTGCATAGGGATTTATTCATAATATTTTTTTATATTCTGGCTCTCCAATAGTCAGAGGGACAGTGAACTGGTCCCTTGTGTAAAAAGTTTGGAGACCCCTGTTTTAAAAGGTCCTTTGAGAAAGGATATCAAAAAATAAAAATGTTTCCCTTCACTGCTGCTATTCCCAGCATGGCCACACGAGGGCAGTTAAAAAAGTTCTTTTTGCCCCAGTAAGGGACCTCATCTCTGGCATGGTTTCGGGAAAACAAACTCCACGGCACTGTTGATTATACTGACATGAAAATACCACCTAGAGATAGGAAAGTATGCTGCCACCCACTTTTGAGAAGTCTCAATGGACGAAGAAAGCTTAGCAACACCTGCCGGGGTCCAGCCCCGGGGGGGGATTCAGGGGTCCCACAGGAAGAGACGGCGTTGGCGAAATCGAGTGAGAGAGCCGAATTCTTTTCTTTTTCTTTATTCTCTAGTTAGCATTTACTGCCAGGCATCTCTTCCAAATGCTAGTACAGCTCCTTTTTTATACACACACACCAAGTTACAATTACATGGTATTAATCATTGCTTCTGTTTCACTATGTTTACATGTTTCCAGATAACAGTTAATTTATATTTATAAACTACAAATTAGGTGGCAAATCATTCAAAGTACAATTAAAAAATAACTTGAATAGCGATAACATTGGTAAAAGCTTTTAAAGGATTAGTACTAACTAATAACTCAACTTTACTGTTGTTGTGAGTCAAGGGGCAGAGAGAGATTAACAGACAAAATCATTAAGGACTAGCAAATGACCACCGCTTGCTCAGGCAAATGGCCTTGAATTTATGCAGTGTCCTGGCTTTTCTCACAAGATAACAAAAGGCTTGCCCATTGAGAAATTGACTTAACATTAAGAGTAACTTTTACTTAAAGATATATAGAGTGCACTCGCAAGATAGCTTAGTAGCAACATAATTTCAGAAGACATTAATTGCTATTGCTTCTATGGATGCCCCCCGCCCCATACCTCTCATTATCAGAAGAAAGAATTTTTGGGAAAGTTTATAAATCTCATGAGTGTCTCACTGAGAAAGTCCAGCAACTGCCTTCAGTCATAAAACAATTCTCTTAGCAAAACATTCTTTTCTTGCTGACTGCATTCCTATTCCAGGCCATGCAACGGGCCATTCCATAACACCTTATCTAAGATTCTATTGTCTAGTCAAACTTTATTTATTTACTATATTCATACACTAGCTAAGTTCTAGCTATATTCTTTCTAACATGATTAATAAGAAGAAATTCTCCTACAAACTTAACCCTTTATGAGGGATATCATAGCCAGCCTCTTATGTTTATGAGCCCAGTTCAAGGGGCTTACAGGCTTTTCTGTGGAACTTACACCTTCTGTCTCATTTCCAAAGAAATTACTACAAATCTACAGGGAAAGTACGGTACTATTATCCCTGTGCCACAAATAATAGCACACACCCAGAAAAAGGGGGGATATAAGGCCAGATTAATTCAAAAGATTAAAGGGGAAAGTATCGTGCCTTTCCTTGCGGTGACTTTGTCAACCCGCAGCTGTTGGTCTTTACTGCGGTGACTCTATCTTCTTTTGCTGTGACTTTGTCAACCAGCAGTTGTGAATCTTCTTCTGCTGTGACCTAGTTAGCCAGCATTAGTGAATCGGCTCCCGACAAACACCAAGAGAGCATAATGGACCTGTAGAACCCAGGCACATATCCTTATCCCTTGATACTGCTTGCAAACACAGCTAAAGGTGACCTTGAAGTACCTCTCACTCAAAGACGATACCTAGACAAATCCAGATCACGAACCCAGGAAAACAGAGAAGAGATGGCAGAGGGGGACATCATACCTTCCTGCCTCACAGCAAACAGTAGCATCCAAATCTGCAGCTTACACAAACACCCAGGATAGGAAACAGCACCAGAATTTCCAGAAGAGTAGACACACATAGTATAAGAACATAAATAACTGCAAAGCAAATACCGTATAGAAAGAACCCACCTATACCGCCAAGACAACATTCCCAAACAGGTGGAAATCGAAACATTTAAGACTACCAGATGAATAATGTGGGATTTGAACCACAATGTAATAGTACATGCACTCTTATTTTAATGCTGTATAGCAAGCAAAGGAACAAAGGCAGAAACTAATGACCCTGCCCTACCTTTGGAATCACTTTGTAAAGCCAAGGTGACGACACAGCCTCAAGGTGTAACATGCACAGCTTCCCGATCTCAACTAACCCTGCAGCGCTGCACAGGAACTTGTCTCACCTGTGCTAGGAAATTATCTCACAGGTACAGAAGAGCAAGGAGACAGCACTGTCACAGCTGTCGATATCACAAGTGCAAGCCTTCTGATCTCTGCAATGAGACAACAGCAATACTTTTCAGCAGTACCTTGTTCTTTCTAACAACAGAACCCAGGCTCACATTTTGATTGGAGTTTCTCACTTGGAAACCGTTCTCAATCCTCACAAGACTACGAAGACTGTTACAAGGGTCCTGCAGGGATGAAAACACCAGAAACTATATTACCCAGTTTCAAAGCATACGATTGGGAAAATGTAAATGGAACATAATGATGCGCTCTAAGGAAGGTTCCCAAGAAGACTGCCTTCCGCATGCCCACAGCGCAGTAGCCAGCCCAAGGGAAACTGCTCAATGACAATAACATGTAGTAATTAAAGATATCCACAGGAGGGCGGCAGTGATTCAAATCCAGAGCACAGTAGCCCTGAAGCTAAATCGAGCTCCTAATCAAGTAAGCTGAACCATTCCGGAAAATGGGTTTGACTCTTTCTCACCACCATAGTGAATCGAGAATTCGGGAAAGCAGATGAAAAAAAAAAGACTGTATGAAAATGGCTCCCCAAACGCTCCTCTAAAGAAGCCCTGCGGAAACGCATCGCAACAGTTAAGGAAAGGCTAACACAGAACAGCATGAGAAAGGACCCATCACTCAACCTATGGAAGAAGGCGCCCTAATAAGCGGACAAAATGACATTAAGAAGCAAACTCACAACGTCCTGATCCCTGTTCAATGCCAACAAAAGTCCATGAATTGTGTAGATAGTAACAGAGAGCACAGTGAACATTGGACTGTGAAAGACCCAACCCTTCACGCAACAGCGACACCTTACCTCTTGGGATCCGGTCTGTCACAGGCGTTTTCCTGCAGTATCCCTACTTTCTGCATTCTCAAGTCACGCCAGAGGACGCTTCTTTCTTCTGACTTCCACTCGAGCATCCTACACACAGTCACTACACAGCCATCATCAACAATACAAAAAAACTTTAAGACGACAGTGAAACCCAATACAACTGAATAAGTACAGGAAAGGCAATGCATCCCTCTCACAACGCAGGCCTCCATGTGATTCCCACACTTGTCCACTGGAGGGCAGCGCGGAGCCGCACTTCGAAGTGATTCTCAAGGTCATCTACTCACCGGGAAAATAAAACGGCCAGCACGCACCGCAAAGGATAACAATCCTAAACGTCATCTTAGTTCCCAGTACATAGAATATGGGCATCGGGAATATAGAAACGTGGGAATTCTCCACAATGAGCAATAACAGAACGCACATCGAAAGATTGCCACAGACTGCAAGCAGAGTCCACACAGAGACAACACAAAAGGAATGAAGATGAAAGTGTCTCACCCCCACGCGTCCAAGAAACTGTACCCCCCTCACTGAAAACACTTGAAAGAGCAGCTAATATTCCCAGAAGACACCGCCTTCCGAAGACCCAGGAACGCTCCTTCCATTCCAAACACAGGGGCAGGATGAAAACATGCCGGTAGAGTTCCATCGGGGAGCATTAGCTGCATACCACCCCAAGTCTTTCCTGTCTCGATGCACTATCCAGGAAATCACATCATTTTACCGGCACAAGTCGGACCCACCCACGGACAGCACTCTTACTTTTCGGACAATCCCATGACGAAGACACTCACCATGGAAAGGGAACGAGACTCCGCAGTGTTGCGTTGATCACAGCAGAAGACTCCGAGCTCCATCCGCCTGATCTCTTTGTAGCCAAACAGGCATCCAACTTCCTCAGATGCCCCAGCCAGGAACGCTTTCCTTTCCAGGAGTGGCTCTTCGTATGCAAAGGAAGCAGGCAAACGGAGGAAACTCCTCACCTTGAGGCTCGTTGATTTGATCAATATCTAGTCCCAGTCTTGACTAACTCTGTCCTTTATGTATTCCAAAGGCAGCTATCAGGGTATGTTGTCATTCACAGGGAACTCCGGAGGGGGGGGGGGGGTTGGAACACCCTACCTTGCCTTCCCGACCTCAGTCCCGCCCACTCACCCTGACGCCTCCCCCCCCCTCCAGGAAAAACTCTCCCATGTACCTCCAAGCCTAATACCTCTCCAGTAGCACCTAACACCTTAGCCCTAACCCAGAAGGCACATGCCCTAGACCTACCCTTTGATAACCACCCTAGGAAACACTTTTCGACGCTATCCACCCCCTAACACAAACCAAAAAGTGGTATCAGACCGCAGAGGCCTGGTGCCGGAAGGCAGATGCCACACCCAGGGCACGGACTGCTGTCTGAGGCAGGACCCTGGACGCATTCCGATACAGTAAACGGCAGCCCAGGGCCCCTGCCTCAAACTGCGGCCAGAGCCGGACTTGAGATGCCCGATGCCGGACACCAGGCCCCGGACCCTGAGCCCTGGAGCCCAACGTCTCACACAGGGCGAGGGACTGGAAGCACGGATGTTATCTTCACTAAAACTTCTTTACCTAGGCAGAAAAAGAGACAGTTAGCAGTAAATGATTCACATAACAGTGACAAGGAGGGCTGGTATGTCTTACTTCCTCACACTCCACAGGTGACTCTGGAAATACATGATAGCAGATGGGAAGCACAACACACATTCTTCAGTAAAAGCCATTCCTTTTGCTGAAAGAAAGATCTTCCCTCAGACAGAAGTAACCAGCATGAGCTGTCCGGTGCTAAAGCACCACATTTACAGCATCCTGGACCTACCTTACTTCCCCAACCTTCTCGGCTTCAATTACTATCCACAGTTATTTTTAATATAGTAAGCACAACTATATTTTTATTTTGCATTTATAATGGAAACAGAAATGTACCTCAAAGCCAGTAAGCTTTGGGAACCGCAGAAAAAGCGACATATGCACCATGCCCTGAACTCCCAGCAACAAAAAAATGTCACTGCACCGTATTCTTACAGGAAAGCACACAAAGCCAGGCTATTTAACAAAACTCTCCATTCATTCAAGGGACTGTGAATCCAGAATTCACCAACATCGATCTATAACACCTGGAAGAGCTCATTTTCACCATGGTAACCGAAACAAGTATTTCTAATGTCTTCAAAACATTGAAACCGGTAGACAAAACCCATTAAAGCTAAGCAGAAACACATTCCACTGGAAAGCCATACTATTCAGAGCACCCTGGGAAGTAAGAAAGGATGGAATGTGAAGAATGAGGAAAAATATCAACCACAAATACTTCATTATACCTCCAAAGATGAGAAGAAATCCTACCATGACACACCTAATGATCACCCCATGGAAAAAACCAAAGCAATCACGTATAAAAATATCCACCCATGTGAATTCCTTATAGACTGTACTAGAAACCCGTAACTGGAAACAGTGTTAGACACCAGGAAATTTTATCCATAAAACCAATCAATGCATACACAACAAAAGAATAACAAAATGTATGCAATATCCAAACCTCCCATAAGCTTACAAATCGACATAATAAACCTCCAGACAGGAAGCATCCCCGGAAAGAACGCAGAGCACTGTCACCAGCAAGTTGTACTTTCAAAAAAGTACTGCATTCGCACACACCTGATACCACCAAGTATAAATACGTACTCATGATGACATCAATACATTTCATTCCTCATCTCGTGGCCAATGCCAAGAAACCTCAGGATCAACCCACCTAACATACACAATAACAGACAAGCAAGGTAACAAATCTTTCTTTAAAAATGCCTGACCATGCAGTGGCGCAATAGATAGAGCACCAGACTAGGATGTAGAAAACCGAGGTTCAAGACACCAAGGTTGCCAAGTTGAGCACGGCCTCATCTGGTTTCAGCAATACTCACCAGCTTGATCCCAAGGTCGCTGGCTCGAGTAAGGTATCACCCGGTCTGCTATAGCATCCCAGTCAAGGCACACATGGGAAAGCAATGAACAATGAAGGAGCCACCACAAAGAATTCATATTTCTCGTCTCTCTCCCTTCCTGTCTCTCTCTCCCTGTCTGTTCCTCTCTCTGCCTCTGTCTCTGTTTTAAAAAAAATGTCTGCTGCCTATCTTAACTATGGGAGCAACAGCCTCCCCTCCGAACTCATGTTCACTGGAGATCCAGTTATAAACAGAACAGAACACAAGACAGGAATCTACAGGATTCAAAGCAACACTGAGGAATCTGTCACAAGGCAGTTCACAAAACAAACTCTGAAATGCCATAAGAAAGACGCATGTACAGACAGAAATTCTCCTCAAAGCTGGAAGCCATCCTCTCTCGCCACTGACAAAAGCTTCCTTTGAAATTTCCAGAATTCCTTCCAGAGGAAAACTCTACAAACGCCACCGAATACTGCTCTTCCGAACTTTTCCACAAGAGGGCGACAAAGACGTCAATGCTGTTCAGCCTGAAAGAGCCAGCTCAGAGGCTCACTGGCTTTATGGAACTTCCGTAAAAATGTGAACATCAACCTGACCTGTGGTGGCGCAGTGGATAAAGCTGAGGTCGCAGGTTCGAAACCCTGGGCTTGCCTGGTTAAGGCACATATGGGACTTGATGCTTCCAGCTCCTCCCCCCTTCTCTCTCCCTCTCTCCCTCTCCTCTCTAAAATGAATAAATAAATAAATACATAAATAAATATAAAGCTGGGGCAAAGTTAAAAAAAAAAAAATGTGAACATCACTAACCAGCGAACCTTTCCCACAGGGAAATATGTTCAGCCTCCTTCCTTCCAAGAACTCCATCGGGAAGGAAGGCAGACAGATACCTGCATAACAGCCAGAGCACCTCTCTCCACAGTGAACACTAAAAAGGTAACTAACCACACCATTTTCTGCATCCTGACACTCCTTTTCTAAGGAGCGTTTATACATAACCAGCACTCCTCAATGAAAGTCTCCTTCACACTGAGCACTGCCGTAGACGATGAATTAACTCAAACAACACTAAGACATTCTGCGGCCAACTTTCTAAGACAAAAACAGCCGTCAAAGATGACCAAAGGCTTTCACCAGTTGTAGACACAGGGGAAAATCAACTGCTGCTGACACGACAACGTTGAACAAGTCAGTATGACAATGAAATCACACTTCTTTATGGATCCCTTCCTTCTACTCTTTGAAATGAGAACTCATAAATGCCCCGCAAGCACAAGAACATCCTCCTGTGACAGGAGAACTTTGCCGCACCCCTCTCTCTATGGCCCACACACACGACACCCACATTTCTAAGAACTGCACAGAACCTCTGTGACACCACACTTTGACATAACCACATCACATTCTATGGTAGAACTCATGGAAACATCATGGTCTATGTTCCTCCATCAATCCTGACTGTCCCCCAAGAAATATTCAACACTCCTCGCAAACCTGTTATGATTGTCCTAAGGCTAACATTAAGGGAGGACACAGAAATAATGGATGATGATCACTGAATACTATACAAACAATGATCCCTAAATTACAGCCTCATCGGACTGGAAAACACCTGGAAAGGAGTCCATTAGAATACAAACAAGGCTTTATCACAAACTCACAGTGGGAAACAATACCTCACCCTACAGCACACACCTCGCACGCTGAGATCTCTAAATCAAGGTCTGGACTACCCTGAAAACAATGAGGACTCCTTTTCTAGGCTGATGTCACACTCGAATAACTGGATGATCTCAAATAAGCGGTCTCTTCAAACCGTATTTGACACAGTTATAAACCACGGAAATATGAAAATCATTGCCTCTTTTCAAACCTCACATAGGACTCGGTGACACCGTTTTTACCATACACCTTTCCATCACACCGTTTCCATTACATACCTCATAGACTAAACCATTCCTCCTCTAAACTTAAAACCTTAGCCATGTGGCCCACTGTGTAAGCTCACCGCCATGGGCTACATCCTCTGTGACTAATCTTGCCAGGACTTAAGAAACAACACACAACCGATTCCTAACTCTCTCTTTCGATTCCAAGCAGGACACCGCATTTTAACTTAGGCATAAAAAAACTCACAACACCTACTTTCTCTCTCAACTCACCTGTTTCCATGGGACACTTCACCATTCTGAAATCTCACACACTCAACACAATGCACCTATTTTCCCCACCCGTACAAATATAATTCTCCTTTCCCATTTAAATGCAGGAGATGGGAACTAGACTCAAGATCAAAAAACCATGGAAACATCCCTCACAATACCCAGGGTTATGTTTCCTGCTGAGAACTGGAAGAGCTATTAAACCTTCCTGTGCCCTTCCTCACAAATGCTGACAGATACAGACTGAGACTCCAAGACCAAAGAGAAAGTCACCTCACACTGGAATCACACTTACCTTCACCATGAACACTGTCGCCTCTACATTAGAAATCTGCCCCGTGCTCAGTACAGAAGCATGTCTGTCGCATCCACCACATACCCCAGGCTTAGCACCCTCCAACTATCACTCGTATTTCCCCTAACACAATATTTTGAAAGACAAGAAATCCAAACACGAAGACGATATTAAACAAGCACTTCCTCAAGATTTTGCATCAGAAGATAAAAGACTTTTCAAAAATGGGATACACACATTGCCCTCATGCTGGCAAGAAATCTTTAATGTAATAATAGCAATTACATTATGTAATAAAGTGTTTTAACGGTAAGAAAAATTTGTATTATGTTTTATTCCAGAAACACACAGAACTTTCCGGTAGACCTTATATTTTCCATTCCTTCTCCTAGCAGCCTATATGACTAACCCTCTATCCTCCTTGCGGAACCTAAAACTTCTCCATCCCTCCCTAGATGAGCAACCTGGAATACAAAGACCTGCATGAAAAGAACAGGCAAGGGATCCAACCTAGGAGACATGCCATTCTATCCAGAACTGTCTTCTTCAAGGTCCCGTCACATTCACGATACAGGAATCATGGCTTTGGCTCAGTGTACACATACTTCAAGTAGCTCAGCCTCGTCCCTCTAAGTCATCCAATACCAATTCCATTAAAATACATATGGAACTACAGAGCAACGGAAAACTTAGATAAATTCCTATTTTTAATACTCAAATGTTCCACCCACATTTTCCCGATGACAAACTTAAAGAACCAACACATACTGGAAAGCACTGAACTCCTCAACTCTCCTTGAGGCACACACATCTGTACAGACACTCCCTCCTCTCAGCACCACCACCAGATGCTTCACATGGGTAAACACCCATGGGCTCCCGAGCAAGACAATCCACTCTCCACAAATTAGAAAAAACCAACAGCAGATAGTCAATGGCAATGATTGTAACATGAGATCACAGAATTCATACTAATATAACGTTAGAGTGGCAGCCTGGGGTGAGGGCGTTATCCCTCTATACACACAATGGACTCTGACAGCACCTGCGGGACTGTAACAGGAATATCCAAAGCACTGTAATTCCTGCATCACCACAGTCCACATGCATTGTAGCACCAAACCAGTATGATCAAGACCGTAGGGGGGGGGGGGGCATGCACCAAGCCTGGACACACTGACAAGAAGCAATGGAAGGCCCATAAAAGGTTAACTACAGAATATAGTATTGTCTTCTCCCATATACTTAGCCTCACAACAAGCCCCCATAAAACATACCCAAGCAACAGAAATATCACTTAAATATGTTACTATTTTTTCCCAACTGAACACTAACCTTCAGAAACCATAAACTAAACTAATGCCAACCACTGTCAGCGTAACGGAAACCAGCCTGAAATAAATGAAGTATCACAGGCAGGTGCCAGCAATACCCGCTATTAACACAAAAATGGGGTTACTAGCAAACTCTCTCACTCATGGGATTCCAGTCTTCAAAATACATTAGTAGACCAGGAAGGGAAGAGGGCAGACCCCAGACATACAATTTCCTAAATAGATTGACCTATCCTACCCCTAACAGACAACCATCCCCACTAATGTGAATGCAATAGAACACACCTTCCAAAATCCACCCATTATTCCTCGACTCGTAAGCTGTCAACTCCACCATTCCTCTCTACCGTATTCTCCACTTCAACACCGGCTCTTTCCCAGGCTCTTACGATCTCCTCCTTCATTTCTTTTCCATTCTCAAAACATAAAATAACCTGCCGGAAAGACAATCTCTCACTGTCGAGATATAAAGCCCAAATAGCCTTCCCTCACCTTGGCTCCCAAAGTCCCTCCTAGACCTTGAGTGCAACCTTACCAAGCTCTCCCTTCTCTTTGACTTCTACAGGGACACTCACAGCAATCACCAGTAACCCAGGAATCATGTCCTCATCACACCAGGACACATGGAAGCATCGCTACACAGCAAATACAGCTGCAAACGAACGAAAAGTCACTATGGGGACATGGCCACGGGGCTGAATACTGAGGATCCTGACTTGACATGCATACTGGGGAAACTGGAAACCTTTAACAACCATTAACATGAAAGAACCCAAAGAGAGCACACACAAATGCACAATGCCGTATCCCTACACACAGCATCAACTCATGGGATTCTCAGACCTCCAAACAACCAGCGGACAACAGCCTCCCCCGGGGCTACCTCATTTCAATATTCTGTTACACTCCACCCCAGGACCCGCCCCCAAAACCCAGCCCCTTAATAACCCTCCTCACAGGGACACACCGCAGCTTCCCTCCCAGGAACACTCACGGACTGTGCGGATGCGTCTCCTTTCCTCCGTCCTCTTACTCCCCTCCGCACCCTCTCCCTTCCCACAGGCACCGCACCCAGGACAGCAGCGGGCACGGGCACTGCGCTCCGGGCTCCCCCTGACCCCGTCTCCTAGCTTACTTCCCTGCGACTCCCCCACTCAGCCACGTAAAACCCCACAGACTTCCCCGGGGACCTCCACACACAACCTAAACCCTTCCTCGCTTCTCTCCCCCACAGGAACGCAACGGACACCGCCCGAACTCCAACGCGAAGTTTCCGCGAGGAGTCTACAGCGCAGGCAGGAAATGCGGACCCACTCGAACCAGCGGGAACCCATCCCCCGCAGGCGAGTGAAGACTCCCCTAAACGGCCCATTCCCCAGAAACGGAAGTGAACGACCTCCCTGAAGACTGCATAGGTCCATAATTGAAAGTAAGAGCCCCCGTTCACATATAAGGTGTTTTCACACTCCAATGCACTGTCATAATTATTCCCACAGACCTGTTTACATGAACTTAGACTAAGAACCTGCTCTAGGAACAACAACGGGCACCTCCTACAACATGACAAATCGATGCCTTCATGCGTACACTGTGCGCCCTCACAGGCAGGGTGTGACACATAGCGTCCACCCAGTAGGCTCCAACCGAACACAGACCACAGCTGACAGAAAAGCTCAGAACGCTAAACAGAAAAATAACAAAAACTAGAAATGCGACGCTTCGCTACACTCACAATCTTCTCCTCTGAATCCATGGCATGGTTTTTTTAAATGACCTGTCTTTGCCACGGAAGCATCCCCTATCTCTACATCCAATTTCACTGAGCGGAGACATGCTATTTCTTCCATCACAATGACCATCACACATGAAATGACTGTTCTCTCACAGAAAGGCATAAGAAAGCTATTCTCAAAACTCTTCTTTCTAACATACCAAGCATCCACTGCACACACACACAAAAACCTCTGTAAAAAAAAACCTCAGCTCTGTCTCCAACCACTATTCCCTCTCCTTCACCTGATTACGGACCTACCATGACCCGGACCTCTCTTCACTCCACTCTCTCTCCTCCTAGCACACAGGAAAATAAAGCTCCAAGACCGAAGCGATCCTTCTGGAAGTACATCACCTCCACAGAAACCTCCTCACACTCAGCCGTGTGCCCACAGAAATACAATGGGGAGCTCGACAGGCCAACACCGGGTATGTGTGGACCCAATATCCCCTTAACTTCAAGATGACTACCCCTCTCCCTGCTCTGACACTGATGCAGCCCAGCACCCTATTCGAGTGACCTCAAATGCCGCATAGGTTGCTTTCTCTTCCTCTCTCCAAAGGTAACCAAACTCAGCACACAAGCAAATAACCACCTCCCTTGCATGCTGGAAAACGTATGCCTTGCTATGCCAATGCAGCCCCACCTCCTGAGCCTGCATAGAAAAAAATACGCATGACCTCACTCCTCCCCATTGACAATGCCCATCTCCCATCGCAAGGCTCCTCTTCTCTTCAGAGGCTCAGTGGTCCATCCTGGGCACTATGCCTCTCCATGCCCCAAGCCCCTCCCTCAGTGTTCACTCCTACATGCAATGAACACTGTCTCAGAATCTCTTAGATCCACACTACTAAGCATCTCCTGCATGAACTCCACCGGACTCCGACACACCACATACCCGGAGCAAACCTAAACAAAAAGGTAAACTAAATGTTAACATTGCCTGACACCAAATTAATATCCAAACTGCTCAAAAGAGAGAACCAGGTAACTCACTGGCCATGAATTCCAACGAAGGCCATGGGACACTCCTGGGCGGGCTGCATCCATAACTACTCACCTTGTCTCTCATTGCTATGCAGAGGCACAGAATCCTCTACGACCCTGCAATGGGAGCCAGCGAGGTCCAATTCCGTTCCTGACTGACCTCCCTACAGAAAGGTGAGATCACCCACCTTTCTCATGCCATTCCTTAAAAGAAATCACAAACGGCCATAGCAATGAAATCTATGACCTAACCCTTCCCCCACCCCATTTTCCCAAAAACACCTACACAGAACACCAAATAATGCTCTTAAGTACATCCAATTCCATCCCCCTCAAGCTTATTAACCTACGCTTTGCAACTGCTGGAGTACAAATGCTCTCTGACACCTCCACGTGCGGCGGCCTCACCACAGGACACGACTTTGCGTGTGCTGGACAGGACATTGGGGAGCACACGCCTCAACACAACTGAGTAAGTAGGAAAACCTCTGGGATCTCATCTCCCCTTCCTCTCACCGCCCCCCCACCCAGGCTACATTCGAACTGTAATAGCAGGTACGACTAGCTGAGGTCACTGTACCATAGGGGAGGCCGAGGAAAAGGGAATGCCGCCTCCAGCCTTCTTATTCGGGACTGGCACACACGTGACTAAGGGTCGTGCAGAGCACCTTTCCCGGGAGAGGCAGTCTCTGCTCTGTACTTCCTGCCATGTACTTCCTGCCATCCCGCTCCTAGGAAAACACACCTGAAGGTAAGCTGTCTCCTGGGCACCTGCAGGGAAGCACAGAGGGCGAACTGCGTCCGTGGGCGACAGAGACTTCCCCTAGTAACCAGCCGGGAAGCATCTCTGGAGACCGCAGCCCACACATGCTTCCAGAGCAAACAAAGTATCTCACCCTTTTCACAGTACCCCCTCTACCAAGAGTTTACTCTGCAGGAATCCACAGCACGTAAAGTCTTTAACAACCGTTTTCAACAAAACCACCACAGTCTTTCCTGCTCCTGGTTCTCTGCTCGCAGCTCGCAGTCCTCCCACTGCATTCCCCACAGACTGTCCACAACCGCCATGGTTTTTGCTGGACTTCAACTTCTAGAAACGGGAGGAGGCCTCCCAGCCACCGCGTCAGCGGCAAGGATGGCATTCTTCACAAGAGCCTCACAGACATGAAGGCGAAACTCCAATCGGACTCCTCACAAACGCTCTTCTGCCCACAGTGCTGTCCCCAGCGGACATTGGACTGACATGGCTGGTGAGTCCAGACAGGATTCCTCCCTAACGTCGCCCACCCCTTTTTCTGCACTTCTCTACTTAAGAACCCGGTAGTAATAAGACAAACTCTCTTCTCTTTCTGTCCCAAATGCCATTAAACTGCACACATTTAACTCCTATTACTACACACAGAGAATCTGCTCTGGTACCGACTATAACTCTCCTTGCCAGCCCTCTACATCAGTGATCCCCAAACTTTTTACACAGAGGACCAATTCACTGTCCCTCAGACTATTGGAGGGCCAGACTATAAAGAAACTATGAAGAAATCCCTATGCACAATGCACATATCTTATTTTAAAATAATAAAAAAAAATGGAACAACTACAATATTTAAAATAAAGAACAAGTTAGTTTAAATCAACAAACTCACCATTATTTCAATGGGAACTATACTCCGCTCACTGACCACGAATGAAAGAAGTGCTCCTTCCGGAAGTGCGGCGAGGACCGCATGCGGCACCCCGGCTGTACATACACCGCAAAACTCAGTGCGGAGAACAAAGGCGCTGTGACGGCACAAGTCCTTGGGTGACCGGCTCAACTTTCACTGTAGGCCACAATGACCCCATCTACCCTCTACCCCATCCTGGGCCCTTCTCTCTCTCCTCTCACACTGACTTCCCTTTGACTTTTCCACCCCTCCACTACAATTTAACAGACCCCACCTATATTTCTGCTCTCTACTTTGAACCTACTAAATAAACATCTCAAACAGCATCCACTGGTACACTATTCCACAGTACGCCACCATAGCCTTCACCCTATCTTTCCCTTCCACTGCACAAATCCTCTGCCATGAAACGAGGTCGGCCAATACATCTTCACCAACATCTATTACAGCTTTCTCACGACGAGTGCGTATGCCGGCACCTTACGGATGAAGCTCACTGGACACCGTGTCACTCCCCTATCACTGAATACCGAAAACCACAGGACTATGAAACAGGTAAGCTTTCCCCCCCCTCTCTCCTTCTCCACTGATAACACACCGAAAACAATCAAGCTTTCAAAGGGCTTCCAAATAGAAACCCTCACCTTCTCAATTATTATAGCACCTGTTCACAGAACCTCCACGGAAACCACACCCCCTTCTAACACTTTGTACCACGGGAAAACAATACTACACTTTAAAATTCCACAACCTCAGAACCTGACAGCAGATGCAGAAGCTTATTCTAAAACATTTTCAACCCAACTTTCCGAAATCTAATTCTTCCTAAAAAAGGTAGCCCCGGAGAAAGCCATAGTGACATTTTAGGAAAGCCAAGACCTCCATTTCCTGCTCCCCCTCCGGACGACACTAGTTGGCACTCTTCTCAGAATATAACAATAGAACCTCCAGCTCAGAACACACTGTCACCCCTCCCCTATTCCACATGTCTTCATGACAGAGCTGTACCTACTGAGGAGGATTCATCGGGCCACACAACCACCCTTTGGGCGATGAGGAAGCACCTCAGACACCCTCTCTGCTCACTTCTCCCCCGATCCACCCTCAAGACCAACTGATGTAGCTCCTTCCCTCCCATTCGATCTCCCTCACTCCCGTCTTTAACTACCAAGCCCAGAGGCTGCTCCTCTCCTCTCTCGGGGACCCAAATGCATCACACGCATACAAAACACCCTCCTTCCTTCCACAGGAAATGGACTCCACATCCCCCTTCTCACTTACTTCCCAGAAATTAACAGCTGTCCCATGCAGACTCTCATCGTCCCTCAATCCTAAACCACAAACCTTCCTCTGACCCCAACTGCAAAGAATAGGCTGCAATGCCTGCACTCGCAGCTTCTCACATCCCACACACGGACGTCCAATAACGCTCAGGCGAATGACAATCCCTCTGCGAACCCAAGATCGCAGGAACCCTGCACACTGTCAATCCTATGAAACATGGGTAGACTTGGCCTCACACCACCACACCTAACCACCTCATTTTCCATGATGACACTGACACTGTAACCCACCCAGGGACCCCCTTGCTGGGCTCCACAATGAGGACATGAATAGTATTCACCATCCCCATAATCCACCTTCACCAGGTGAGTTCCTATACCATCACCACCCTCCCTGTTCTATACCAACACACCATAATCACACTTGCCCTAGACTATGGGTTCTATAATTCTTAAGAGACAGGTGGGGAAACGGTGACAGAAAATGCCACATACGAACCATATCCTACAGCCTTCTGTTAACCGCACATGCAAATGATTCTGGATTACAAGGACCTATTTTCACCACTAGTTGCTCACAGGAACATCATCCCAAGTACCCTCAATGCCTTCTCTCCAACGGGCACAACCACTGTCCGCCTGCCAGAAACACAAAAACGTAAAGAGGGGGCAGTTGAGGAACACAAGGCTCCTCCTCTCTCATGATCCCCAGGACTTTCATGGAACACATAAACTATACGCTAAACCCCTCTGCCAGGGCCTCCAGCATGGTTTGAACCTGCGAGAAATGATAAATCACCACTGACGTGTTTACAACTGGACAAATCTCAGCTTTCTACGCTTTTCCCTTTTTCCTTCCAGTATACCATACACTTGTACACCTCACTGTGATTGCATGTTTCTCCCTCACATTAACGTATCTGACAGTTAAAAAGCGTAACGTAGCCTGAAAACTGTCTCCCTTTTCAATATCTACCTTGATTCACAGCCGTGCTGTCAGCGAAAAAAAAAGACATTTAAAAAGAGTTCTAACCTCTTCACTTCAATTACACGCAAAACTTACAAAACCCTGATACAGTTCCTAAAACAGCCCAAACTCTACCCCCTTCCACAATAACCCCACATCTTTTCCTCGCGCGCATCCTTGAAAGACTTCTATCACAGACTTCTTAACCTTACACTCTCTCCTACTACCAGTGAAGAGACCTGCGCATGGTCAGCCGCACGGTCCATTGAACGATCGCCATCATGCACCTCATTTAAAATAACAGGTAAGAAAACTCTTTCCTCTCTGCAAGAGACACATAGCCTTCTCCTCTGGACCCTGGCTGACGGAAAGATGCGGTACTGTCCCCACTGACTGATTTCATGCACCCCTTCCCTCCCTTTCTTGTGACACGGCTCCTTCACTACCCTCTCTCAGAGGAGCCAAGGTGTTTACACGCCCCTGCAAAGTTCCGAGTCAGGCACACAAGCCATTCACCCTCCCCCACAGATGCTTCGCATAGTCCCAGAAAGACACTAACTGTGATAATAATTTCAAGTCCATTTCCTACCTCCACACCGTCCACCACTCCCTCCTCCCTGTCCCACCTTCTCTCACAGGGCTCCTCCTTTCCTGCAGGAACACCGACCTCGCCTGGGATCACTTCTCTCCCTAGACAGTTGGCTGCCTCTGATATCCTGATGCTCCCCACTGACGCTCTCTCTGCTGCTCCTCCATTCCTCATAAGCAACCCAAACTTATTCCCTGAAGACATGACAGGGCCTCTTATCTGGATATGAACTGATTTGTGGATCCCTGGCTATGACGCTGTCAGAATGACTAATACAGTATGACACACGTGGAGCACCTATGCTTCTACCCCACACCCTGTCTGGACCCTCCTTGAGATGGATAACAAAAGAAGGACCCCCACCCTCCTCCACTGACGAGAGTAACTCCCCGTCTAGTGTGGGCCCTTATTGTGAACTGTCTTTCTTTGCGCCTATGTGTGGTTTTACTGCGTCCATTCCTTCTTTCCGACATGCGTCACCCTACAAAAGACAGGACCTGCTCTCTCTCCCTCCACTATGCCACTTGTTCCATTTGCTTCCCCCGGACACATTAAATATTTCCCTGCACATGAAGAAACGTCCCTCCCGGCCAAAGCAAAAGTCTGCCATCCTAAACAATTCAATGGGAATGCACATCATTTACACAACTGTGTACAACAGACAGTCTTCGGGACCCACACTGAAACCCCATTTCTGTCCCCATCTTTCAGCTACCTGCACTCCACAACATTCCCAAATGCCTAACTCTCGCTCTTTTTCTCTCCCTGGATCTAATTCCGACTTATTCCCCTGAATGCTTTTGGAGGACATCCAGACTTCTCTCGGCTTCCCAAGAACCTTTACCACTCTTTTCATCTCTTTCTAATGACAAACCCCGAGCACATGAGGTCCCATATACTGCAACTGTCCTCTGGATCCACGAACATCCATAGCTCTGGGACAGATCACCCTCCCCCAAGGAAATAAACCTCTGAAACTTCAGGTACTTCTTGCCCGAGTTAGAGTGGGAGACTACTCCACCCACTGAGCCAACCCAGGGTCACAGTTCCCCCTCACAACCTTCACAAACACATATTCTGAGTACAACCCTCATAATTTGTCAATCCTTCTCTACCACACGAGCACTTCCAATGACTCATGGAAAAATGGCTCTCCGAAGGACATACAGGGTCTCTCCACCTTTCTGATAAATCCATTACCCACAATCCCCTTGCCCCTAGCCTTTCTGCATTTCACCTGCTATATAGTAAAGGGCCCCACCTCATCAGATTTCCCTGAGAATTTTGGGTCAGGAGGATAGCTGAACCCTCTTTCAAAAACTACAACGACATAACTTCCTCTTTGAAAGCTGCCCAAAAACCCAGAAACTGCTACCTCTAGGAAATTCCCTGCGGCCAAATCTCTGAACCCCATCCCGACAACTTCGGTCTTCATAACTATTGCTATGCCCCAACTTACCTATGGTTCCTTTTAACCCTTCCTCCCAGAAGGTCTATAAAACCTGTGTCATCTACGTAACCCTCACCCTTATGACCCATGCTGTGGACAACACACTGCCCCCCTCCCCAACCACACTTCACAGGAACAGCTCCCCACCACATCCGACGAGAATACAGAACACTGGAGAGAATAGAAGACAATGAAACTAGTCATTCAGAGACGCTATGTAAACCCAGTTCCACTTACTCCCTGAAGACTCCCAGAGAGGGAGAAAGGGCTTGGACTCTGGGCCAGGAACCCCAACTACATCTCACACCCTCAGCAACACGGAATGGAAAGGAATCGCCATCTCAAAACTCTGTGGGGTTGTAGCCGGGTCCAATTGGTTCACATCACAAACTGACATGGTGGGAAATGCGTGGCTCCGCAATAGAACGGTTGGGATCTCCCCAAGCAGGCACTCTCCCACTCCCCTCCACAACGCCACTCTACATCACCTCCTTAGTAAACTCAACCAAGTCCCAACTTTCGGACAGACATGAAAGGGGGTGGGAAGTGTCACTACACACCACAGATATTCACGGATCCACTGGAAGTAGGTTAATCTCCTCTCCCGCCACCTTATAAACCCTTTTTGCTGACATTCAGCAGACCAAATCAATTCCCCTAACGACATTAATTTCTCTTGAACATACACATTGCAACTTAGTACAGAAGTTGCCCCCTCCAACATGATCTCGGTAACGTGCTTTCATGACCAGCAGGGCCTAGAAATCCTTTCCCTACACGACCTGTTCTGAAAACCAGGATATCAATCTCACGGTGAGGAGTCGACACGTCTGTCCTCTACATAACTCAGGAGACACAATTCACCGGCAAAATGTCTCAGCCAGAAAATTCCTAACTGACACACTTTCTATGAATGGTGTGGGGGATCTGCTGATGTACACATCCTCCTAGTACACAGAGGTACCAGCACCCAGATCAGTTCAACTTCTACCCAGATGCTCTCGATATCCAGGGGAGTCCCTGCCCCACAACATATCCAGGGTCCCCAGCTCTTCCCCCTTTTATTCAATAAAGTCCACACGACACTGGAAGAATCCCCAGCAATACCTCCTGGATGGGAACCCTACTACTCCCAAGAAACTACTAAGACATTCACTGGTGAAACACATACAGCAATGAAACTACTACCTGAACTTTTCTCACACAAAACTCCTGCTGGCAGAGGCAGGGAAGGGTGGGGCTACTGTGCTGTGGCATCACAGCAGCACACTAGGGGGTGTAACTCACTGTGGACCCTCTCTGGCACCATTTACAAAATCTGCAGCCACAAGTTCAATGCTGAGTGAAATAGAAAGGAAATGGTAACAATGGAAACTAAGAAGACTGGAGAAAAAATGGTGCAGATTGGACAGAGTAGGATGGGAGGCACATTGAACTCAAGGACCAGAAGTAGAAGCAAGGGCAAAAGGGCAGCGTGACCATGAGATGGGAGCTGTGAGGTGAGCTGACACTGGGACTACTTTAACTGAGTTCAGAAAGGGGAGACAGAAGCTCAGGGGACTGAAGAGGACGGTGAGGGAACATACAGGGAGACGTAGGAGGATGGCGGGGACTGGCCACAGAGGGGGGAACGAGGGGGGAGATGCAGATATACGAGACTGAAAGGAAACCTCAAACCTCTATCAAGACTTCACTACATTTCCAAACTGACAATAACCTGTACCCTACTACCTGGCACATGACCCTCCCCCACTGACATCACGTCCTGGAAATCACTCCACTGCAACCCATCTTTCTCTAAAACAGGGTAATGGACCTTTTTATACCTACTGCCAACTTTTGTATTTCTGTTGCTAGTAAAATTTTCTAACTACTCACCAGTTCCACAGTAATGGTGATTTCTAAAGTAGGGAACTAACGTTGCTTTATAAAACTTATAAACCAGACTTAAAGCATATAAAAATAATTACTTACCAAGGACATTATATTGGATTTTTCCTAACTTTACCAGAATACATCTTTATATAACTTTCATTTATACTTTCGTTGCTCTGCTTTCCACCATGAGAGCTGAAACACCCACTAGTGGGCAATAGGAACCAGGTTGACTACCCCTTCTCTAAAACCACCTTATCCACAGATACACCAAACCCAGCGTACAACAAGACTAGAACCCTTCACGGCTTCTTTCCCTAGGAACACACACCTTTCTAAACTTTGCCGTCAACCCAAACCCATCCCCATCATGGCTTTCCATAGTCTCACACCTCTGTCACAAATCCACCTGCAAGAACTGGACACTCCTTGCATCTACATACACACCAATGAACAAAGACAATAAATTACCATCACGCCTCTCCCCGTTCACCCACACACCCACCACACTGTCCCAATGGACACTTCCACTGCTTCTCCTGGAACACCCTCACCTCCCCCTTCTGTCCACACTGCAGCACCTGCATTATTCGGACACCACACACACCCAACAAACTTAAATTTCTCAAATATTCCAGGTCTCCTACCAACAATGCCTGGAACCAAACAGGATGCTTCCCCATTGAAATGTCACGGGATACTCTTCTGAGATTCTAAAATCCACATCAACACACATTTCCCTACAACTCCCTGGACCAACTCACCCCTAAAATCAGGCCCACTCTCCTACCCAGAAGAGGAAAGCATAACTCCTCATGACTTTTCTAAAGAATCTAATACCTCCATGAACATACGCACCAACCCCTACTACCCTTGGACACAACTTTCTCCACATGGAATGTAGTTCAAACTTTACAATGCAGTAGTATCTACAACAGGGTAAAGCTGCCCAGGAATACCTTCGGCAAGAAAACCCTACCAATATGCACTTCCTCCTTCACCTACCTGCTTGTATGCCAGTGTGACACACCTTTGACCTACCCTACACAACGAGTGGGGCAAAGTTCACAGAACACCATAGGCCACGTGACTACACTGAACTGCTCATTTCTTTTTCCTTGCACAGAACTCCCTCAACTGAAAATGAGGCTGCAGCACAAGTGCACAAGGACTGCTCTGCCATCTGCCACCTTCCCTGTATAATCACTGCCGCCACCAGACATTTCACTGCACAGCTGAGACACAGGCGACATGAAAGGGAAAATAGAAAGGAACAAAGATAGTAACAGAGAGGACACACAGGAGAACAAAAGACAGAAACCTTAGTTAAAACAAGGACAAGGAAGAAAGACAAACATAGAATGGAAAAAAACTTAACCCAACTATTACCCTACACAAGAAATACAATACATACGACCAGCTGACTGCAGTGTCTCGTCAATACACTCTGTACCTAAATAAGTGACATCACCCCTACAGATCACCGCACTCCCACTCCACACGACCCCCAACACCGACTTGTGAAACAACTCAGCCCCCCTTTCTGTGACAAATATAAATGGGGCATAGGCACCTATTGCTCGTGTCATCTTCCCATGGATAAGGGATAAATGGATGGAACAGGCTCCTAAATCAAAACTCCTGTACAACCTTTCACTACACACAGCATTCCAAGCCACTTACCCTGACGGCACTTCCTTCTCCGTGAACACACAATTTCCCACATTCCTCAAAGGACACCTCCTCATTCGCATGCTGTGAGAACCTGCTCTGCCTGTATTCTCTCTCCGTTCATGCCCTTTTCAAACACCTAAATCTCAAACCTCCCTGACAAGAACATAAGCACTGCTCATCTAGATACACCCCAATCAATGACAATAAAAAGCAAACACAGGACCTCTTCACATTCACTCATACACCCATCACACTATCTCATTATCTGCTTCCCCAAAGGTCCCTGGAAGATGCCTATCCTCCCACTTCCTTTTCCGACACTCCACGCGACCTGGTCCCCACTGCACACATCTGCACTCTTCTGTCACCACACACACTCCATCACTCTGAAACACTCCAGGACCCCTGACTACATGACACTCACCTGACATACACTGCTCCCGATATGAACATCACACATAACTTTCTAAAACCCTCTTTTCACCTACTGCTACCCACAGGCCTCTAATGGCTCCCTGTTCTATCACCTACACAAAGACTCACAAGGCACGCTCACCTATGTGACACACATTTGATTACGGAAACACTCATGCCATCTACCCCAACAGTTTTCTTTTTGAATTCCCTTCTGGAAAATACAAGAGACACAGCACACAAGAAATCACTAAACAAAACGACATTTCTGGAACTCATAAGAAGTGCTTTCCTCCTTAACCAACACAAAACTTACCCAGAACCTGAAATACAAGCCTTGCACGAAGAACTTTCCTACACCATCACATAAGTCTTCCAAGATGTCTACAATCTTCTTAAAAACCACTGACTCCAAACCGACCAAACTACACCTACCTTCCCACCAGAAACTCTATGGAATGATAGAAGTACAACTATAAACATTTCCTGTCTCAAACTGATAAATACTGCACTTGACTTCACTGCCCTGCCTAGGACGGTGACCATAGAAAGCATTCTCCTCCCATAGCAAAGACACTGATCCACTGCACCATGCTGCCCACTAAATATGGGAGCTACTAAAGCACAACGACTCCACGTAACACTGAGTAGAAACTACCCTGACGTCCCAACACTCACCTTACTATCGAAACACTCCTGAGGACAGAATCACAGCTACCGCTAGGACGACCCTCTCTGCCATCTGCAACAATGGGGCCAAATAAGGGAACCACCACTACAAACATCATCACTGCTAAGATTATAAAATGGAGAGTGCCTATGCAACAGGATCTTTCACGATGCACCTCTCAAACACTAGTCCCCCTCATCACTCACACCCCCCACTCCAACTCCTAAGGAACCCTGCCTACAGCTAACCTTTCTTTAGATGACCTCAGTGGCCATAACGAAGATGGAGGCTGAGCAAGGACCACCCTATTCTATACCCCGGTCACCCTGACTCACCTCCATTGCCACTTACCTGTAAATCCTTCCCTCGCACAAACCATTTCAACTGACTTCCTATAATACCACTTCTTTCTCAAAAATAACCTCCCATCCCTCTCTGCTCCCCGTCTCGCCCTTTCCGTTTCCCTTATGGACAAGATTCCGTGCCACCAAATCCTTACCATTCTTTATACTTCCATAACCCGTGCACAACTCCATCGTCCAAATTAGCCCTGTGACCCAGGAACAGAAAGCTTACACTGACCACCTCTCCAGCACCCAATCACCTACATGACCTGTCCACACCGGACAGACTGGTGTCAATTCGCCCCACGCCATACACACCACATCGTTCTCCTCCACCTTTTTCACCACTCAGCAACGTTCTCTCCCCTCTATCCATGATGTCACCTTCCCCACAGATTTCCTCTTATTATTGTACTATTACATGACACAGGAATGACACCCCACAAAACCACTCTCGTGACACAGCGTAAGGCCTACCGCTCTCTGGATACCATGCATCTCACTGATCTGAAGGACCTCCCTCCATCCCTTACCTCTGTCTCTACGAAACACACTGACGGTGAACACTGCCTCCCCTGCCCTCTTCCCCCATGCTCGATTCCTCTAACCTACAATGAACAAAAACGTCCTCAGGATCACCTGCACCCACACTTTAACGTATCTCCTTACACTAACTTCGGAACTCTCACTCAAATAGCAAGTATTACCCTGCACTCACCCCCTTTACCATCATCCATTCACACATTAAATAAACTATAAGATCTTTTGACTATTACTTGCACTTCCCATGAACGTTCCCTCTCTCTCTATGGCTATCTATTACCAAAAAAAAAAAATCCAGAAAATCATGCATCTCCTCAGAAATACTGATGTCAACCATGTACACTCTCTGGCCCTGGTCGGCCGCCTCAATGCAGTCCACACTGACGACGCGGGAAACGATCACAAAGTCCACCTATGAACAACACCCCCCCCACGTGTCAATACACTTCCAGAGAGCACGTCTCCATGGAGCACCTAAGTGAAACACATAGACCCCATACCCCCCTTTCTTCTCCACCACCCTCCCTCTACTAACCGCTTCACCCTACTCTACCTCCATGAGTCCACGCAGCCTATCTACCTTTTCCTCTGAAGACCTGTGACAGAACTCCCAGGTGGCTAAGGCATGGCCTGAACTTCCCGAGCTAACTGGAACCTTCTGCAGGGCCAAGCGGTATCTCCACCATGTATCCTAAAGAGGCATATCTATACTGAGGGTTTTCTGCATGCCAACGTCATAAGCCCGAGGAATAACCCAAGCTATTAATAATACTCCTGCCTCATGTTCATATCACCTATTACAAAATACAGTAACATTCTACAAGTCATGAATGGAAAAAAGCACAACAGGACATAAAAATTCCTTCTATCGTATGACTTCTGAAATATAACATGGCATATCCGATTCCTAACCGTGCAAGTTGTTCATGTGGAAATTCCATCAATACCTTCCTATCCACGTGCATAGTTCACTTCAAAAGTTTCTCGTCCTATCCCATTTAAAAAACCGGAATAATAGGCCTGACCTGTGCTGGTGCAGTGGGATAAAGCGTCAACTTGGAACACTGATTTCGCCGGTTCGAAACCTTGGGCTTGCCTGGTCAAGGCACATATGGGAGTTGATGCTTCCTGCAACTCCTCCTTCTCTCTCTCTCTCTGTCTCCCTCTCTCTCACTCCTCTCTCTCTCTGAAAAATCAATAAATAAAATATTTTCAAAAAAACAGGCATAATACACTGTCTGTTATAATGACTCTCTGATGAAGGTCCACCAGGAATGCTGACTTCTTTCTCGATTTCAATACACACAACTAACAAAAATAAACTGCAACTCCCTAAAACGGACAGGCGATAAAAAAATTAAAATACAAGAATGGAACATGAGAACCAAAGTACCTTTCTGTACCATACACTACATTCAAGGCCAAGAACAAATCCTAGAAATGAAGAATGGAAACTCTTTTTCTTTCCTTTCATGGACAGGGATGATCCATACCACACTCCATACATAACAAGCTCAAATACTATAGCCCACAGCAAATAGAAAACATAGGCACATTCTTCACGTTCAAAACCATGGCATAAACCTCTCTCAAAGATACACCCAACCTTGACAACTCATTCTAACCACCAAACAAAGATAATTTTTAAAAACACGAACATGACTACAAATTAAGCTTCCCTGTACCTACACGCTCCACTTACACCACAAAAGTCTGTACCTTATACATAATCCTTAACGCTTCAAACTTTTTCAAAAACACATAGTAAACCATAAAACAAGGTCCTACCACTTTTGATTCACTAAAGCTACCTAAATGCTATTCATCCCTCTTATGGCCATAGATCACAAAACATGTAAAGACATAGAATGACAATTTCTTTTCCATTAACATATTTTCAAATACACATCTTAAACCGTCCCCCCCACATAAACAAAATAATCACTAATACAGCAAGAAAATCGCAAGGAAAAGTTGAGATAACTGAATGTGGGGCTGCACTGTTTTCTAAACCAAAGTAAAATTTACACCCAGGCAGTATTAACCCACAATGACGTCAGTTCACAATGTCAGAAGGAGGGGGGGCTCTAAAGCTGATGATTCTTGTCCACATCATAACTGCTGCTAAGCAACCACGACAAAGGAGACTGATGCCCAGGACAAACAACTATCAGCCACAAAAGGGCACTACCTGGAGTAAAAAGACAACAAACCACACTATAGAGAATAAAAACACAATTCCATGACGACAGAAACAGTGTCTCTTTTTGCAACCTAGATCTGAAAGAATCCAAGAACCAACATGAAAGTTGAGACCTGAACAACAACAACAAGGACAACACCATCCACCTGCCATGTAGTCTCGTTCCTCTTCGACTCCCTTGTGACTTACTTTCTTTCTCTCTTATTTCCATTCACTAATTACATTGAACACAGTGACATTCACCAATGCTGATCCATGGATTTCAACTGAACATCTTTCTTCTGTTTCATCTCACCATCCCATTTTCTGCTCATCCCCCAAAACACAATTCCTGTTCCGTCATCCCCTACTTGTTCCTCTTGACTCCACTCCCCTGGTAACCACTTCCCTTTCGTCTCTGTCCATGAGGTGGCTGACAGTCTTTAGATCTCACCCTTTCCTCTCGAGGCCTCGAATAGAACTCCTCGATGTCTACTTAGATATATTGCACTGCCTCGGCAACACTTCACCATTTGAAATACTGAGCACTGCCGCTGTCATTCACCACTACATGATCACTCTCTTTCTGTGATTAGAAAATACCTTCCTCCTAAATATAGTCGAGACTTCGACTTCAATAATTTTTTTTTGTTTTGTTTTCTTTTTATTATTATTTTTTTCATTTTTCCAAAGCTGGAAACGGGAAGGCAGTCAGACAGACTCCCGCATGCACCCGACCGGGATTCACCCAGCATGCCCACCAGGGGGCAATTTTCTGCCCCTCTGAGAGGTCCCTCTGTTGCATCCAGAGCCATTCTAGCGCCTGAGGCACAGGCCACGGAGCCATCCCCAGTGCCCGGGCAATCTTTGCTCCAATGGAGCCTCGGCTGCGGGAGGTGAAGAGAGAAACAGAGAGGAAGGACAGAAGAGGGGTGGAGAAGCAGATGGGCGCTTCTCCTGTATACCCTGGCCTGAAATCGAACCCGGCACTCCTGCACACCAGGCCAATGCTCTACCGCTGAGCCAACCGGCCAGGGCCAGCTTCAATAATTTTTATAGACCAAAAGTACACTTCCCCATAGGCCATATTTGGCCAACGTGGCAGTGCTTCACCATCACCCACGGCGGAAGGGGGGTTACTTAAGATAACCTTTCCTTCTTAGCGGTGGATACAAGGAACATTACATTATACCCATCTGCAAACCTGTAAATAAAGTAACTATACCCACTGCATTACCAACTATTCAAGTACACTTCTAAAACAGCCCCAAAATGAATCGATACTACAGTTAGAAAATGATTTCCACATAAAGATGATAAAAAAAATTTCCTTTTCAGGTCTTTCCCAAATCAAAGTAGAAATTACCCCAAGGGCATATTGTGACGAAATGGCGGTATTTCCCATCACACAGAAGGTGATGCTCGGGTGGCTCCTAGTACAAACACTAACAGGACACGTTCTGCTAAGCACCTACCGAGCAAAGGGCCTTCACCCACACTGAAACATGGCCGGGAACAAAAAATATCTATACCGCTCAGAAGAGAAGACCTACTTTATCAAAAAGATGAATACTCCCTGACAACACAAACAGCATGTCCTACACCTAAAGGGAAACCTCTCTTCAACAACCGACACAAAGATTAAACCCTGAACAACACCAACAAACATAAAACGTCACATCTTCACAACACTCGGTACAAGTATCCTAGGCTCCGGAGACACACAAGAAAACTCGGGAATCAACACCTTTTCCCTTAAGCGGCACGTGATCCATCTTTTAAAATACAGCTATGAGCCTGCATGGTCAAGCGGTGCATAAACTGTCGACCTGGAAGGCTGAGGTCTCTGCTTCCAAACCCTGGGCTTCCTGGGTCAAGGCAGAAATGAGAAGCAACAAGTTCATACTTCCTGTTCCTATCACCCTCTCTATCCTCTCTCTAAACTCTTAAATTAATTCATGGATAACATACCTGTCACAAAAATAATCTTCAACAATCACCAACTTTCTCACACACACAAAAATAGTGAGGATATAAAAAAGAATCTCTATGTGGCAAATAACTTCAACTGACATGACGACTCCATCCAACCCAATCAAGGTAAACCTAAGATATTCCCTAAGAAGCCTTGGAACTTCTTAAAAACTGACCCTACTGAAAGAACAACCAACTTCCTACACATTTCGATGCACTAAAACTACTTAAAGTCTCTAGGACTCTCTTCACCCTCCCTCTACAAACATTTCATGACAATTCAAGACACCACTGTCCTGTTTCCATCTTTTCAAAGAAATATCTAAAAACAAAAAATAAAATCCCCAACATAATTCATTGCTAAAGTTAGAAAACACTTTCAACAGACAAATCCCTATACTGCTGTGTTCCTATCACTGTGGTATCCAGAAATATTCAAAGCCAGGTTTCTGCATCAGGTCTCTGAAGCAAAGCTCAATATGCCCCCAGGGCATATTTGCGCAATATCGCACCATTCTGTATTATCAAGACTATAAGGGATACTTTTTAGTTCCATTCTGTAAATACAAACAACACATGCAGGAAAGATCCTACAATGAACAGCCATGAACCCAGGACAAAGACTGACCCACCCCAAAACATCCATAGAACCCAGACAAACCCTACTAGGTTTCACCTAACTTTAGCTGTTCGATTCTTGTTCACATGAATACAGCCAGTAACTAAGCACATACCTTCATATTGACCTTACCAAAATACACTCATGGACACTTCATAGAACTAAAAACGACGATGGAGAACACCTTCACTAAATAAAAACACGAACTGCCCCATGGAAGACATTTTGAAATGCAAAACCTGAAAACGGGACACAAAGCTTCCAAGACAAATGTTTGGAAAATTTATATGCGGTGAGCTAAACAAAGGCTGACAGTCATTCTATAGAAAATAATAAACCAATTCACAAATAGGAATAAGACAATGCATTCCTTCTCCTACTCACCACTGAAACCCTGCTTTAAAATCCTCATTTGCCTAAACAAGCGGTGTCGCAGTGGATAGAGCGTCGGACTGGGATACAGAGGACCCAGTTCAAGACCCCGAGGTTGCCACCTTCAGCATGGGCTCATCTGGTTTCAGCAAAAGCTCACTAACTTGAAACCAAGATCGCTCGGTCCAACAAGGAGTTACTCTGTCTCCTGAAGGCCTGCGGTCAAGACACATATGAGAAAGCAATCAATGAACAACTAAGGTGTCGCAATGGAAAACTAATGACTGATGCTTCTCATCTCCCTCCTTTCATGTTTGTCCTTGGTCTATCCCTCTCTCTGACTCACTCTCTGTCTCTGTAAAAAATACATACATAAATTAATAAATAAATAAATAGATAAATAAATTTTAAAAACAGAGTTCTCTTATTCTAAAAAAAAACCCTCATTTATAATGCAAACTCCTTAAATATATACCCTATACAACACTTAGAACGGCTGACAGCTAAAACAATGACAAAAAAAAACAGCATTTCCTACCTTTGAGTTGTATGGACCCGGGAGCTCCCGCTTTTCATGCATTTCACATCAACTCTGTAACGGAAACTCCCAATGACATGAATCACACCTACAACAAAAATTACAAAAATGTATCATTGTACTAGAGGGATAGCACCTCTCTCACTCACATATGGAAAGTCATTTCTTCAGAAAGAATAGACACCCCACCCCCTTCAAAATACTCAGCCATGACAGAAAACACTTTCCCTGAACAGAAGACTGAATGTCACCTTCATAGACAATCCCATCTGCTGAACGTGATCTGCGCACCTGCGCTAAGCTGTCATTCTCAGAGGTGTCCACACGGGGGCGCCGGGGCATCGCGCGAAAGGCGATTTTGAAGTCAACCGTCTTCTATGCCACACCTGTAGTAACGCGTACAATTTCAAAACAATTTCAATGGAAATATTCTAACAGTACTGCATTAAACTCCTTTCAGTTTCCAGAAAGATTCCAACCTTCCGCCTCGCTTCTTTCTGCTTCAACCGTGACTGTGCCCCCAGGGCATACTCGGCCAGAACGGTTGCGTTTCACTTGTGAACACAGTGCAGATGACCTAGCAATGGAGAAAAAGAACAGCAGCTCCTGAACCCCGAGGATGCAGACGGCGTTCACCGGGGACACAGAATGATCTGGGCCGAACGATCACTACTTCGCCAAAACAAACCTGACTCTCCATGAAACAAAAACAGTGAAGTACAATACGAACATCTGGGCCTTTTGCATCCTGGATCACAAAGGCTGCCTCTCAACTAGCGACACGGGAGCCCATACAGACAGAACGACACAGACAAAATCACTCGTCTTCAACACTTCCGGAGGAATGCCTCAGGCTGAGAAGACCCCCCACAACATGACAGACCCACAAAACATCTTACAGCTCAGACACTAAATCTCACATGGAGGAGCCAGACTGGGTCTCCCAAGGTCACTGCTTCTTCTCATGAACCATCATTCGGTCTTTAATAACTTTTTCTGCATATCCCATAGAACAGCGGTCTCAAACTCACAGCCCGCGGGCCGCATGTGGCCCGCTGAACAATTTTGTGCAGCCAGCAGACTAATCCACAAAGTTCAAAATATTTTGGATAAAATTAAGTAAGCCTAGGGGCCTACTTGTATTTTTCATTTCTCTAGCATCCTAGGTAAATATTAGCTTAGTTAACGGCAGTTGTGATGCGAACTACAGTTTCTGGTCGTTTTGTGACACTGAGTAAACTGCATGTACGATTGTGCTTGTTGTACTGATTTTTTTTTCTTTTCAACTGCAGTGAGAAAACTGTTGCGTAACAGTTGCCTTTTGTAGACCTAGTGCGGCCTGCCGAACGGCTGTGATCTTGCTCTGCGGCCCACATGCTGAGTTGAGTTTGAGACCCCTGCCATAGAACATGGGTTCCTACTCATCCACATTTTCACATTCGCTCTCTAAACTTCCGTACCTTCCTTTGGTGAAATCATAAACAAATTCCTCATTACAAATAGACTTCTTCATATAACTTTTAATATACTACAAATCAATGTTTGCTACTACTCTCAAAGTTTCTTTTCCCCTACAAACTAAACCAGAGCATAACAAAACCCTGCAATCTGGAACCATTATCCTCACCCTCACTCAAACTATACCACACCACATGTTACAATCCAAAATGTACCCCAGAAAACCCTATGTTCTACTACACCATTCTTCTGATGTTCTGTTGCTATAACACATACTGCCTCACCTTTTTCTCCAGAGTGGATGCTGAAGTGCACACAACTATCTCAGCGGCATGGCAAAGTTATCTATCTCGCAACTATCTACAGCACCCAGAACTCTCTCCGGCACACATCCTGACAAGGTAGACCTATCCTGGCCTTCAGCTGTACTTCCAGACCACGGGACCAAGGAACGAGCACCACATACATCGCAGAGGCCACATAGAACCCCCCACACCTGCCTGCTGAAGACAAAGACTGTGGAACACATTAGGACACTGAATCACGTGTAGACCACAAGACGTTTCAAAGCATCCTTGCTTTCTCATGACTCATGACAAGCTCTGTGACACGGCTTCAATTATGTAACTGATCATCGACCACCCTAGTCTTTTCCTTTCCTACCTCCACTATCTTCGGGTTCCTCTTTCAATATTTACACAATAGCCAAATGACCTAAATAGCGCTCTGCTTGATTGCAAAATACTTCCTGTTCCTTGAAGTATTCCACCTTCCACCCAGATCCTTCATCTCCAATACTAACGACTCTCAGCCTGTTTTCTTTCTTAACCAACTTAAAAACAATTTTACATAAAATCCCTTCCCAAACATGTCTATAAACTCATTCTGTCAGACTTTATGAAAACAACACCCAGACCTTGAATAGTGCTATTGCCTTAGTTTCACTTCACCTCTTAAAATACGAAATATAGGGAAACTATACAAAAAGCAATAAATGTAAGAAACCCCGACTCCATTGAAGCATTCCTTCTACCATATAGCTACCAAAATAAACTGCTGCACTAACTACTCCTCAATAAACATAAACACCCTAATTCTTGGGTCTCCAAATATGGATGCTAATTCAAACACACATTATATATGACAAAGGGTTAGCTTGACAAGAAAGAAAAAATTATAAAAACTGATTTCGGAACAACCCTATTCGAAACCCCGAGGTCACCAGCTTAAACGCAGGCTCATCTGCTTTGAGCAAGGCTCACCACCTTGACCCCAAGATCACTGGCTACAGCAAAGGGTCACTCGGTCAGTTCTAGGCCCAAAATACAGGCTCATCTAACAAAGTAGTCCATGAGAAACTAAGGTGCTGCAATGAAAAACTGATCCTTCTCGTCTCTCTCCCTTCCAATCTGTCTGTCCCTCTCTGTCCCTCTCTCTGTCTCTGTCACAAAAAAAATAAAAGAAAAAGAACAACCATAGGAGAAAATGAATGGCACCCCTACATCCTGCCATTCACTGAAACCACTTCCTTCTGAATGTTGATATCCATCCTCGACTCATAGAAAACCCTGCAGCTGCCTACGACATAAAGGAGAAACACATTAAAAGAATTGAAGCCTGACCTGTGGTGGCGCAGTGGATAAATCGTCGACCTGGGATGCTGAGGTCGGCAGTTATAAACCCAGGGCTTGCCCGGTAAAGGTACATATGAGAGTTGATGCTTCCTGCTCCTCCCCACTTTCTCTCTCACTCTCTCTCCTCTCTAAAATGAATAAATAAATTAAAAAAAAAATTTTTAAACATAAACATTGAAAAAAACAACCAGAAAAATTTTAGATGGCATTAGATTCTAAGACAAAAAATGATTCTACAAATTAAGAACACTAAGTCACTCTAATAAATTCAGTATACTATGAAAGTCTACAGTCACATGCAATTCATAACAAAGTCCAATCCTAGACCACCGGCCTAAAAAGCAAACTAGAAATATTCATAGCTATACAGGGAGATTCAACACACCTCTATGGAATGGCAAAGACACATTGGCTTTTAACACTATACAAGCAACGAAAAACTAGGTGACGAGGTAAAAATAAAAAACTACTCTAAATGGCCCATAACATGCCATATACGTAACTGCACCACTATACCCTAAATATTTAATCTACTATACTTTACAAGAATACTTGCAACGTTTTAAAAACTAACCCAATGGGATGATACGTAAACTCTCTACACATTTCAATACAATAAAATTATGTAAACTTTCCTTATCATTCTGGTAACCCTCCACACAGACCCCTGAAAAAAACGGTGATGACTATATCATAGCGTAAACATATTTTCAAATGAACATAAAAATAATACTCCTAAATAACTCACGGTTGGCCCTGGCCGGTTGGCTCAGCGGTAGAGCGTCGGCCTGGCATGCGGGGGACCCGGATTCGATTCCCGGCCAGGGCACATAGGAAAAGCATCCATTTGCTTCTCCACCCGCCCCTCCTTCCTCTCTGTCTCTCTCTTCCCCTCCCGCAACCAAGGCTCCATTTGAGAAAGGATGGCCCGGGCGCTGGGGATGGCTCCTTGGCCTCTACCCCAGGCACTGGAGTGCGGCAGAGCGACACCCCGGAGGGGCAAAACATCGCCCCCTGGTGGGCAGAGCATCGCCCCTGGTGGGTGTGCCGGGTGGATCCTGGTCGGGCGCATGCGGGAGTCTGTCTGACTGTCTCTCCCCGTTTCCAGCTTCAGAAAAATACAAAAAACAAAAAAAAATTACTCACGGTCACCCTTAGAACATAATACAAGCAGCAGGGTGCTTATCCTAGATCTCAAATAACATACCTCTCTTCAACCAACCTCAAGAAAGCTGAAACTTGAACGATAACAATAAACACAAAGTATTCATCTTGCGATCCCTGCACTGCGGTATCCCACTACATTGCTTTATACATTAGGAAACACCTTTATCCTTACCGATAGATATAAATAGCTTACTTCTTGCAACAAAACCTCCAGTACTAGGAAGCTAACTCCTATCTATTCTTTTACCATACATCTTTCTATTAACATCATATAAAATATTTCCTTCATAAACTAACTGCTATCACGACAGCTATGTGAGAAAATAAGTAACACCCCCCCCCTTCTACTATCTGCAAACATCACTATCTGTGGATGTTAACAGACAGGCACAACGAATAGAAAATACTGCAACCACCTACACCATAACAAAGCAAGAAATAAAAAGAAATGGAAACAAAAACAATACATATTTGGATACCATGCTCTACATTGAAAAGCAAAAGGTGGTCCTACAAATGAGGGACAGAAATTCATCGCAATACATTCCACTGACCATCAATATCTAAATTCACTGCAATAAGTAACAAACTAGAATAATAAAACTCGAATAATAAATCACGGACCTCAAATGGAAAAGAGAAATGTCCATAATTATAAAAAGCAACTTAACACACCTCTCTCATTCAGGGATATGGCAAACCTCTCAACACCAAGGCGATCCCCCCACCAAAAAAATCAAAACATATTTTAAAAAATCTATTAATTAACAAATAAAATTCAAGATACATAACTATTCCACAATCCCAAATAATACATCTGACAAGCTTTTCAAGAATGCTTAAAACTATTTGAAAACTGCCCCTACTGAATGATAAACCACCTTCCTAGACATTTCAATGCACTTCAATTACAAAGGCTCTCTTTATGGCTCACCACCACATCCATCTAGAAACATGTAAGTAAAACTAATAACAGTATCCTCATCTTCACGTTTTTTCAAAGACACATCTCTTACAAAAATACAAACCACACACACACACACACACACACACAGACATCAAAAAAAAAAAAACCCTAACATAAACCACTGGTACAGTTGGAAAATACTTTCAACAGAGATATAAGAAAACTACTACGTTCCTATCATTCTGCTCTCCAGAATTTTGCTACCTACGTCAGATTTCTGAACTAAACATGAATATGCCCCCAGGGCACATTCGACCATGGTGGCGCCATTTAGTATTGTAAGGAGTGTTGAGGTCTGCGTATTATGTATAAGTCCTGACAAGAAAGAACAGAAGCACATATGCACCTACACTACACGGCCCTGCAACCAGAACAAACATAGCTAGACTCAGCCCAAAAGATCCACGGTGCTCAAAACACTAACCCTAATCTCCATAGAACAACAAAAAGTCTAAACTAGAATACAAACAGCAAGTCATTTTAAATCCTAATTCTGAAATCCATTTTCTCTCTTTCAATATCACACAGATACTCAAAACCAAAGCTTAAAAAGAAAAACAAAACAAAAAAAAACCTCCCACCTTTCCATGACAGCAATCGACTGCCCAGGGTTGACAAGACAACCAAAAACACTCAGGAGTCCAGGAACATCTCACATGTTGTGAGACTGCATCTCCTGGGAAGAGACCCAGACTAAGCATCTCGCCACCAGCACTTCTTTTCATACAACAGAAATCACTTTCGTACCTGTGTATGATCAATTCCAATCCTTCATCTTCCTTCATTAGATTCCAGAATTTGCCCTCTAAAGTGTTCCTCCTCAAAAATGAAGACTTTGACCACAGTGTATATTCCCCCACACCCTCCGTGAAGCACGGGTAATAACGAACCATACTTAGGATGACTACCACAGCGTGCATTACAGACCTACACTCATGTCAAACGCTCAAATGGATATTACTATTTTATTGACTCATCGGTGTACTTTTAACTTAGGAAACTATTTTCGCAAACTCCTGGCATGATCTCACTTCTACCTCGTCCCTTTTAAGCTTTGACAACTTTCATAGGACTTACTCCTATATCAATATACTGATCACGACTACATACTAGCTTATATACCTGGATGACTCATGACAGTCACCTACCATTTACTATACACAAAAAACTTTACTACACTGGAAGACAAATAACAGTCACATAAATACTCCACTTATACAAAAACTCTGAGTTGAATAATATATTTCTTCCGACCCAACTAACAATAAAACAGGTCATTGCCTTGGATTCTGCTTCACAAGAGCAGAGAAGATCTATACTAATAAAATTATAAAATGCTACCCAAAGACACACAGTATTTTCATATTATTTACTAGTAATTAAATAATATTAACATTAATATTGCGGATAATAAAAATTACCCCTGACCTGCGGTGCTGCAGTGGATGAAGCGTAGACCTGGAATACTGACGTCGCCTTAGAAACCGCAGGCTTCTCTGGTCAACTCATATCCGGGCCATAACTGTAGAGGAATGGTTCCCGCTCCTCTCTCTAAAATCGACGACTAAAATTTTTTTAGAAAAAGAATTAGAGTATTTTCTGAACACTGTCTATATTAAAATAGAAAAGTGCTCCCACTGGAAGTGCTCACTGACACTGGAAGTGGGACGTGCACTCCACAAATCGTCCAGTGATTCCTCTCTCCTTCTCTTCCTGGTTACACTTTCTCCCCCAACCCCTCCCTCGTGTCTCCACCCCTCCTGACATCTCTGAGTCAGGATCCTCTCACCTCTACACCTCTGACCCAGAGACAACGACCCCTGCCTGGCAGCACCTGGCCTCACATCCACCGACATCGTCCCTCTTCCCGTGCGTGCAAAGTATCCACCTCGGGTCTGGACCCCATTTCCCTCCGGTCCACCTCGGTACCTTTCTCTTGATCCCACTTCTCACCTCTGGCTGGTCAGCCTCTGGGGGATGCGCCCTGCCGCTCGTACCTGACTTCAGTTTTTTCTGACTCATTCTCATGAAAACACTCAGGAACCAGGGACACTCGGTGCACGTTTACCTTAGCAAAATAAATTCACTGAAACTTCAGCATTTTAAAATCACAATGGAAAACTCACCTTCCTTACAATATCAAAACTCACCACAAGGGAAACATTCTGAAATGCAAAAAACGTAAGGGAACAAGCAGATTCCAAAGGAAACGGTGGGAAAATTTCAATGCGGTGGGCAGAAGAAAGATGGATGGTCATTCTATGGAAAATAGTACAGTAATTAATACATAGAAATCGGACAATACCTTCTCCTACTCACCACTACAAACCTACTTTGGATCACACCTAACTGTGTGATGGGAACGTCATACAAATGGACATGATACAACGCTTAGTACATTTGATGGCAAAACCCATGACACAAAGAACAGCGCTTCCTACCGCTGAGTGGCATGACCCTGGGAGTTCCTGCTTTCCCTGCACTGCACAGAAACTCGGAAACAGAAGCTCCCAAAGACATGGAACAGAACTGCAAGAAAAAACATTAAAATGTATCATCGAAATAGATCAATCCCAACGCTCTCCTTCAGAAACAAGAGGACCCCCCCAAACGCACCTCCTTCGAAATACTCGGTAAGGAGAGAAACGACTTACCGTGAACGGAACAGTGGATTCCTCCTTCAAAGGGGACCCGTTCGGCCAAACCTTCTCTGCAAACCTGAACTGAGGTGTCATTCCCCAAGATGCCCACACGAGGGCGCCAGGGCATCCCGCGGACGACAACTGAAAAGGCGGCTGGGTTCTGCTCCACACCTGCGGTGACACATAGAAACTCTGTATCTTCCTCTCCTTACGGTTCCTTTAGAAATCCACAACAAAAATGAACTACACAGTCCGTATCCTTGCACGTTGTAAAAGAAATCCCAAAACGAATAACAACGGCACTTACAATATAAGGAAACCGAAACGTATGAACACATTGCCCCAAAACATACAGGAAATTCTAAGTCTTCCCTGCACCCATGAGAAAAGAAGGAAACCTGACGTTTCCTCACTTTTTCACTTTTCTTCACCACCTACGTGAATAACTCCATGGTACCTCACCTCACGCGACCTGCACAATGGCATCGCTTGGAGCCCGACCCTAGGTACCCCGGCCCCTTCTCACCGTTGGTAAGGACTGCACTGTGACTAAGTACGCCCGGCCCTCCCGCACCTCACCTCTCGGGTCCTCCCCTCACACCTCTGGCCTCCAGACCCGCCACGGCCCTCATCCATTCATTATCTTTCAGGGACGCATTCAGTTGCAAAGCGCCAGAACCCAACCAGAATTGCAGACCTCAAGTTTAATGAACAAAACTCATAAAGATAAACCTAGACAGCTCACTCAGTGGATAGACCTTCAGTCCGCTATGGACAACCCATGTTCCATTCTGGGTCAGGGCACACGGAGACATCTGCTTCTCCTCACTCCGTCTCCCTCTCCCCCTCCAGCAGTGCAGCGTGCCCCCAGCGCTGTCACCTCAGGATCTGAACACAGCTCTGTACTGGAGCATCTGCCCCAGATGGGGTTCCTGCGTGGCTCCCGATGGGGCACACGTGGAAGTTTGCGTCATTATCTCCCCTCCTCTCACCTAAAAAATAGATCATTATGATAGAGGTTATTAAATTAAAAACAACTCTTTAAAAAAATGGCTCACATAATACAAAGATGAGCCACAAACACAGACCAGATCTTTGCTCCCCACGTATCTGATCAAACATTTCTGCTCCATACACCCACACAAAGACAATAAAACTAACTTTTCTGATCAAAATTCACACGACTCTCTAAAACAAATAACCACACTGAAAAATGGCTTCCTACCTAATCAAAAACATGGCCTGGTAACACAGTGTACACAGAAACGGGTTCTGTGGAGACGGTCTATTGTTTTTGGGGGAACCTGACCTGGTCATCGATTACTTTCTCATATCTGCCATGAAGGGAGACCAGGAACCTGCTGCTCAAACCAGCAACCTCGACGTTCAGGCCAGTGATCCTTGGGATCCATCCAACGACCACGGAGTCATATCAATGATCCCACGTTCAAACCACAAGTCCTAAGGAACCCATGTGCAAGCTGCACGAGCCAGTACTCAGACCACAGATCTCAGATTATTGTCCCAGGGTCCTCTACATCTCCCTCTCACAGTCTATCCAATTGGCCACCACTTGGACGGGAAATAACAGTCTTCATGTTCAGGATTCGGTGATCTGGGTAAAGAACTCAGTAGACACGTCCTGCAACCATGTCACTGGATCATGAGGGGGATACGAAAGCATGCTCCCTGCGGAAAACTCAGTGACATACTACGACCACATCCTTCGACTGTGAGTGGACACACTGCAGGAAAGCAGACTACTGGATGATGCCACAGGACCTCAGTTCTGCACTTCTGAGGGATTACAGAGAGAACATAGAGATCTGCCATGGGAGCCGGCACGGATTCACCCTTATAAGCTAACCGGCCCTAAGACAATAAGTAGCACAGGGACCAGAGAGCACATACATGGGTATGAGCAGGCAGACGTACAGAGGGCACACCACCTGTATTGGGACCCCTCCTGAAACCCTGGAATGTGCGGTCAGTGCGTGTCCTACTCCTCTGACTGTTCCAAGGCACCTCTGCATGGAATACAGAGAATCCCTGTCATAACACTGCTATATCCTCTCACACTGTGCATGACTCCCTCAAAAAAATCACTATAACTGCTAGCTATACACATGAAATTCACATCGCATACGAAGAGAAAACTGGTCCTCCTCAAAAACATCTTCATCCCAACCTCTCTGTGCACAGAAGGCACCCTTCATTGAATTCCAAGGAGGTGAAATGATCGGGGAGAGCAGGTCAACTGCAACTCCCAACATGTCCTCTGGGTGGCAGCACTCGAGTAAGGAAATGGAAATATGGATCGAGTGCAGAGGAATTTGCCCTCTGAGAACATATGGGATCCTTCCTCACCGCCCCAGTATTCAGCATGTACAACCATGGGCTCCCCAAGAGGACAGAGGTGTATCTCTGACTCTTTATGGAGTGTGGACACTGTCCCCCAATAAGAACAGTGCTCCCTTTCCTGCTAACCCAGGGCCGACATAGTGAGGAAACCAGAGTAACAGACGAGAGAGCACAGACGCTTCAGACAATATCTTGTGCTTACAGGACCAGGAGGGTCATGGGGAACTCATACATGCATTGAGAGGTTTAGACATGAGGAGTGTGAAATGATGCACATACCCCACAACTGCAGAAGTGAAAGGAGATGTCCTCCCCTGAGAAAAGTACTGCCTGCGCTCCGATGACCCGTGAACCCCATCCTCAAACCTCAGGAACACCTCCTAAGCTAAGAAAGACTTTAAGGTGCCATGGACAGTCATGCTTAATTTGCATCAAGATAAAAACAAGCATGCATGAAAAATGTGCTTTCAGCCAACAAATTCACTGCACAGCTTACCAAAACAGTCTACTGCAGCACACTGCAATGCACACTATGGCTACAGTCCAGCAAAGTACCGATCAAACACGTGACAGTCAAACTCCTTGGTACTTGAAAACAGCAAAATGAGAGGAAGTCCCATGATAACACAATTGCTAGCAGGAAAACCAAGAGCTATCGACACATGTTACCCAGAAAACTCACTTGGAACCAGGAAAGAAGGACTTTGCAGCACCCAGCAATGAACAGTGATAAAACACCTCGACTTCCACACTCAAGGAGCGCTAGGAGAAACAGACATGTGGAATCAATGCACTCAGCAGCAATGGAATCAATACAACAGCACCTGAAACCATAAAGAAGGAACAGAACTCTATTCCAAATGCGGTATCATTCCCTTCTCTAATCGATAACAAGACGGAAAGAACACATGCAATGAAGCACGATCTGCTCATCCAGGGCAAAGAAATTACATCCAACAAGGCAAACAGATGTTGACATACACATGTGACACACAGTGATGGAACCTCAAACCACACACTCATGGTAAGAGAACCCACCTCAATGCCAAAGATAAGTTAGGCACATGTGGGATAAATGGACAAGCACTACACCCCAGTAAACCCTGGACAGAAGCAGAACCATGAAAAATATGAACAAAGTCCTCAAGCAACGCAGAATGAACATGTCAGCAAACAAGCAAGCAAACAGTGAGATGGAGGAAAAATCCGACAGGACTATAATTCAAAACAGCCAAACTGATCAAAACCTTTCTGAACTCTGGGTGAAAATAGAACATGAAAACAAAACTCTGAAAGCCTCACATCTCCAACAAACACAACACCAGAATAATAAAAAAGGAAACAGAACGAACAAGCAGAACACGTACAGGTCCTGGAAAACCAGAAGGGCAGTAATTTCAGCATGTACAACCTCTGCAGCCACCCATTTCACAGCGACACCTGCTCATTTTCAACAGCAGGTTGTCGTTTTTGGCAAGAGGACTAATCAACGGAAATGTACTGGAAACGTGATCACTGAAAAGCACTTTATGTCCCTGTGGATGGAGAAAACCTTAAGGGCCTCTCCATGGTGTCAAAACCCACCGCCAAGAAACCCACAGTAGTGCCATCCCCAACTTCCTCACTGCGTGGCTCCCCCTTTCTGTTCCCCTGGGGTGGCCTCTACTGAAAAGGGTTTTCAAAGATACACGCACCATGATGGCAAAGTCCTAGTGTCACAGTGACCACACCAGTATCGTAAAGTGGGGCCTGGAACAGCAGCTCTGGGTCATAGGAAATGATGAACAAGCTGTGACACACAAACACCACCAGGGCCAGTATGAGCAAGCCACACACATGCACTGAGGCACAGGTCGTCAGCATCCAACCCCACACAGGTACACAGACACGGTACAGAACACAAAACCTAAAGTAAAGAGAGAAGACAGCAGAGACATGTATCAAGCCCTTCCTACCAGGCCACATCCATCAAAACAGACTTCCATGCTACCCATACCAGGGGTCTCAAACTCGCGGCACCGGGGCACATGCGGCCCGCCGAACAATTTTGTGCAGCCCACAGACTGATCCACGGGCTTACTTAATTTTATCCAAAATATTTTGAACTTCGTGGATTAGTTTGCGGGCCGCACAAAATTGTTCGGCGGGCCGCGAGTTTGAGACCCCTGCCATAGACTGCACTCTGAAACATGGGACCCAAAGGCAATTCCAAAGCAACGCAGGACACCCAACAACCGTAATCAGAATGCACAAAGTACCCTACACCACATTCCCCAGCAGGAAAAACCCACCACTGTCAGCAATGCACCACAGGCAGAACACAGAGCCCATCCTGCTGCCCTGTCCAGGACAAAACCAGGTCCTCCTGATTCACACACACCCAGGGTTCTGTAAACAGTACATAAAATAAACAGATAAATAAAGACATAGGGGAGGTACTGAGATTATATCCAGTTGGAAACATGCAGCAAAGGTTGTTTTTTAATTTCTTTCTCTTTATTCTCTAGTTAGCATTTCCTGCCAGACATCTCTGCCAAATGCTAGTATAGCTTCCTTTTTATGCACACACACTGAGTTATAATTACATGGTGTTAATTATTGCTTTTGTTTTACTGTGGTTACGCACTTCCAGATAAGTTAATTTACATCTATAAATTACAAACCAGGTAGCAAATCATTCAAAGTCCAACTACAAAATAACTTGAATAGCGATAACAACATCGATAAAAGCTTTTAAAGTATTAGTACTAATGATTAACTCAACTTTACTGCTGTTGTGAGTCAACGGGCAGAGAGAGATTAACAGACAAAATCATTAAGGATTAGCAAAGGACCACCGCTTGCTCAGGTAAATGGCCTTGAGTTTGTGCAGTGTCCTACTTTTTCTCACAAGATTCTACAAAGCTTACCCGTAAGGAAATTGACATAACATTAATAATAGCTTTCACTCAAAGACGTACAGACTGCACTTACAAGATAGCCTAGTAGCAACATAATTTCAGAAGACATTTACTGTTATTACTTCTATGGATTCCCCCACATTCCTCTCATATCAAAAAAATCTTGGAAAGTACATAAATCTCATGAGAACATCTCACTGAGAAAGCCCAGCAACTGCCTTCAGTCAAAAAACAAGTCTCTTAGCAAAACATTCTTTTCTTGCCGACTGCGCTCTCATCCTAGGCCACACAATGGGCCATTCTACTACACCTTACCTAAAATTCTCTTCTCTAGTCAAATATTACTTATTTACTATATTTAAACACTAGTTAAGTTCTAACTATATTCTTCTTAGAGTGTTCCACCATCTGCAGGTCAGGTAAGCAAGAAGAAAGGAAAGTTTCTCTACTCTATCACATGAAAAGGCTAGAGAGGAAAAATGATGAATTAAGTGAATGCTGAAAGGTGCTCTGTGCACAGCCACTGCCTTCTACCCATTCACAAGTCACAATCTATTCTAAGTTTCTTCTATTAATAAGAAGAAACTCTCCTACAGACTTAACCCTTTACGAGGGATATCATAGCCAGCCTCTTATGTTTATGAGCCCAGTTCAAGGGGCTCACAGGCTTTTCTGTGGAACTCACACCCTCTGTCTCATTTCCAAAGAAATTCATACGAATCTACAGTGAAAGCATGGTACTATTATCCCTGTGCTATAAATAATAGCACACACCCAGAAAAAGGGGGGATATAAGGCCAGATTAATTCAAAAAGTCAAAGGAGGAAGTATCATTGTGTCTCTCCTTTGGGTGACTTCGTCAACCCGCAGCCATTGGTCTTCACTGTGGTGACTCTGTCAACCAGCAGTTTTGGATCTTCTTCTGCTGTGACCTTGTCAGCCAGCAGTTGTGGGTCTTCTCTTGCTGTGACCTTGTCAGCCAGCAGTCGTTGATCGGCTCCCGACAGAAATACACATTGCCCTATCCCCACAGACAGCATCAGACATACCATTTCAAAATCCCGAGGAACAAGCCCCTGAGAACAGCATCCCTGGGGGCCACCTGATTTCAATATTCTATGAGAATTCAACTTAAGAGTCACCCCCCTGAACCCTTAAGAATCCTCCTCACAGCCAACACACCGACACACTGCTGCTCCCCTCCTGGGAACACTCACAGACTGAGCGGGTTCCTCTCCTCCCCTCCCTCCCCACCCTCCCCCTCCACACCCTCTCCCTTCCCACAGGACCTGTGCCCAGGGCAGCAGCGGGCATGGGCCTGCGCTATGGATTCCCCCTGACCCCGTCTCCGAACTCCCTTCCCTGCGACTCCCCCACTCGGCCATGGAGGGCAACACAGACTCCCCCCGGGATGTCCCTCAACCTAAACCCTGCCTCACTTCTTCTGTCTCACCACAGGGACGCCCTGGACACCGCCCGGAATCAACCGCAAAGTTTCCACGATGGGTCTACCATGGTGGTGGGAACCGTGGGACCCAGTCAGACCAGTGGGAACACATCCCCCGTAGGCTGACGACTGAAGACTCCCCGAAAGGGCACCATTCCCCCCAAACGAAAGTGAACGACCTCCTTGAAGACTCCATTGCTCCGTAGTGAAAGGTAACAGCCCCCATTTACATGTAAGGTTTTTTCAGAGTCTAGTACACTCTCATCCTCGTTCCCAGAACTGTGTCATGCAACTCAGACTAAGAACTGGTTCTAAGAACACCAACTTACACCTCCTGCGACATGACACATCTGTCTTCATGCGCACACTGTGCGCCCTCACAGACAGGGTGCCGGCAGAAAGCATCCACCCAGTGGGCTCCAACCGAACAGACCACAGCTGACAGAAAACCTCGGAACACAGAATGGAAAAATAAAGAAAAGTAAACGGCACAGTGCTTCTCTCTCCTCATAGTCTTCTCATCCAAATCCATGGTTTGTTTGTTTGTTTGTTTGTTTCTAACAAAGTAACCTCTTTGCCACTGAAGGATTCCCTGTTTCTACATTCAAAGCTCACTGAGGGGAGAAATTCTATTTTTTCCATCACAACAACCGTAAGACATGAGATAAATTTTCTTTCACAGAAAAGGCACGAGCAGGCTCTTCTCTGAACACTTCTTTCTAACATACCGAGCAGCCACTACCCATTGCAGAAAGTCTGCCTTAAGAAACTCTCAGCCCCGTCTCCAATCCCTATTCCCTCTCCTTCACTCTTACTTACCTGAAACTACCTTCACCTCCCTTTACTCCACTCTCTCCTCCCGGCACCCATGACAATGAGTCTCCAAGGCAAAGGCGACCCATCGTGAACAGCATCATCTCCACTTTGACCTCTTCACAACCCATCATGTACCCACAAGAATACATTCAGAGGAAAACTATGGGACAGCATGAGTGAGCCAATGACCCCTTCTCCATGACCCTAACTAACCCTCTCCCTTCCTTGATACTGATACACCCCAGCCCCCTGCTTGAAAGGCCTCAGCTTCCCCATGGGCTGCTTTGTCCTCCTCCCTCTGCCAGGAACCCAACTCGCTAGACACGGCAATAACCGTCTTTCCTGGATTTTTGAAAGTTTCCACTGAGCTGGGTCACTGCAACCCGATGTCCGGGTCTCTCAGAACAGATTTGCAGGTCACTTCACTGCTCCCCTGTCAGACCACCCAGCACAGGGCTCCTCTTCTCCTCAGAGCCTCAGGGACCCAGTCTGGGTGGCATCCTTCCTTCCAACATGCTAAACCCTTCCCTCTGTATTCAGTCTTTGAAATGATGAACAGACTCCCTGACTCCGTCTCCCTTGGATTCACACTACTAAATCTCTCCCTCACAAACTCAACAAGACTCCATACTCTGCACTCCCGGACACACAGGAAAGGACAGGCAACCTGAATAACATTTCCCGACACCACAAGCGGACTGCTTTTTTTTTCCACGGACGCAACCAGGTTGTTCACTGGCCATGGAGTGTCAGGAGACGCCACCCAACACTGCTTCGCGGATCACACCCTCCCCGTATAGACTCGCTCAAGTCGGTGGGCCCTGCTCTCCCATGGACTCCTCCACTGACCTTGCAATGGGACCCCGTGAGTTCCCTTTCAATTTTGAGACAACCTCCCTGCTGCAGGGTAAGATCACCGACCTTTCTCGTGCCAAACCATTAGAAAATTCAGACACTACCATGTCACTGAATTCTACGACCTACTCCCCTCCCCCATTCCAACTTCTCCACCTTGTTCCCAAAACGCCTAAAGAACACAAACTGAACACTGTTCAGGAGTATATCCTACTTCCTCGCTCTCATGAGGATTACCCTACTCCAGGAAAACCGTGGATTGCAAACACTCTCCTGCCCCTCCACACCAGGAGACCTCCCGCGGGACTCGGGCTCGACTTGAGGTTCTCACGTGCGGAGGATAGGACGAGAGACCTTCCCCACAGTAGCCTGTGTGACTACAGGATTCTGTAAGTGGGACCCCCACTGACTAATTCTTAACCTCTCCTTCACCCTCTTCTGGACCTGCAGCTTGAATCCATCCACTCAGAGAAGTAAAGTGGTCCACAGACTCCCTAATTTCTGTTACATAGATGAGTCTTTTTCCCTGCCACATGGCACCTTCACTGGGTCCCAGAAAGCTACTCCCTATTGGACTCTAACTTCAGATACAATTCCTCTCTGCGCCAGGCATCTCTCTGATTGAAATGAACCTTCCTTTGCTGTGACCCATTCTCTCTCACAGGGCTCCTCCTTTGCTTCCAGCAAAACAAGCACTCCTGGGCTTCACTTCTCTCACAGCTTTCAGATGACCTTCGCTGCTTTCAGATGCTGATGCCGATGTTTCCCTCCTGCCTGCACTCTCTCCACTACTCCCTCGTTACTGCTATTGTAACCCGCACTTGCTTGATGAGGGTGAGACTGGGCTCCCTCTCCTACTATGGAATCCATCATGGACTTGCAGCTGCAACACTTTGAGAATGACTCAGACCTTCTCACAACACTCCAAGGAGCACTACTTGCAAGCACTGAATAAAATGAACAAGTGTGCATCTGATATAGGAGATGTTCATCCAGGACAAAGAATAATCCGGCCCAAAATGTTAATACTACTCAGAACTCCCTCTCAACTCTATGGCACAACAAGACAAATAGAATACAAACGCTAGGTCATTTGAAATCCTAGATCACAAATGCTGACTCTCTTGACCTATCCACCTAGAAGCAGACACCTGAGAAAAAACAATTACAAACCATCTTCAAAAATGGCTGAATACGATCTTACGCTGACACGATGCCCCAGAAAATCTGAGAGGCAAGGAACATCTCACAACTTGGACGCTGAATCACTCTCTGATGAATCAGACTGGTCCTATCAGGATCTCTGCTTCTCCTCAGGACTCACCACGTGGTCTTTCCTGACTGTGTCTGAATGTCGCTAGGAATCTTTCTCAAAACTCTTTCACGTGCCAGAATTCACCCTCTAAACTACTCTTCTTAGGCTTTTCTAAAATGACACACATATACCTGTCCAAAAATACACTTTTTCTCAAGACAAATTTTTAATACACCACAGAACATGGCTTACTACCAGTTTCCTCTATCTTTGGTTCCTCTAAGAACCCACAAATAACCCTATATTCTGGAACCCTGACCCTCATTGCTACTTCACACTATACAACATCACCAGATACACTAAAAAAAACACAAAAAAATCACCCTTCTTCTTATCAATACACATAAATGGCCTATATGTTAGTATGGAACCTGCAGTGCTAGGTGGAAATTCCTATCATTGTGTACCATAAAGGTTTCTCTTTACATAATAAGAAAAATCTTTCATTCATAGAATAACTGTTGTCAGAACAACTCTATGAGAAAATAATATGACATGACACTCATCTAAAAACCTGTTAGAAAAGAGAGTAATTATACCCATTACATTACCATCTTTTCACATAAACTTATAAAATAGCCCCAAAATGAATCACTATTGTGATTAGAAAATAATTTCCACAGAAAGATGATTAAAATACTTAGTTTCAGATCTTTCACAATCAAAATTAACTTTGCCCCCAGGGCATATTTCCCCAATAGGGTGGCATGTCACATCACAGAGATGGTGGGGTTTGCTGGCTACCAGTGCAGACAGTGGAACCTCCTACTAAGCATATAGGGTGCACAGGGCCCTCACCCAGGTCAGTAATGACCGAGAACAATAGCTGTATACTACTAAGAACACAACACAAACAGCATGTCCTTTTCCATCCTACAGCTGAAAGGATACCTTTCTTCAATGACTAACATGGAGGCTGACCTCTAAAGAACAACACCAATAAAGACAAAACTTACCATCTTCCAAACACTGGGTATGAGTGTCCTAGGCTCAGGAGACCTGGAAAAAGTCAAGAGTCAATACATATTCCATAAAGCTGCACATGATCCATCTTTTGAAATACATGTGTGAGCCTGACTGATAGCACAGTGGATAAAGTGTCAACCTGGAATACTGAGGTCACTGGTTCCAAACCCTGGGCTTGCTGTATCAATGAAGAAATGAGAAGCAACAGGTTCATGCTTCCCATTCCTACCACCCTCTCTCTCCTTTCTCTAAAATCTAAAATAAATAAATGAATAAATGAACAAACTAATGAATGAATGAATAGCCTGACCAGGCGGTGGCACAGTGAATAGAGCGTCAGAGTGGGATGCAGACAACCCAGGTTCGAGACCCCGAGCTTTAGCATGGGCCTATCTGGGTTGAGCAAAGATTACCAGCTTGGACCCAAGGTCGCTGGCTCGAGCAAGGGGTTACTCGGTCTGCTGAAGGCACATGGTCAAGGCACATATGAGAAAGTAATCAATGAACAACTTAGGTGTCACAATGAAAAACTACTGATTGATGCTTCTCATCTCTCTCCATTTCTGTCTGTCCCTATCTATACCTCTCTCTGACTCTGTTTCTGTAAAAGAAAAGGAAAAAAAAAGAATGAATGAATGAATAATTCACCTGTGACAAAGATAATCTTCAACAATCACCACCTTTCTCAGGGTATTATACTATATCCCTCCCCCCAAAAAAATTCATTAAGAATACTAAAAAAAATCTCTACATGGCAAATAACTTCAACATACATAACTACTCCTCCATATCCAATCAATGAAAATCAAAGATACTCTCTAAGAAGGCTTGGAAGTTTTTGAAAACTGACCCTATTGAATGGTAAAATAACTTCCTATACATTTCAATTCACTAAAACTGCATAAAATCTCTATGACTCTCCTCACCATCCATCTAGAAACCTTTAAGGGATGGTAAACACAGCATCATCCCATGTACATCTTTTCAAAGAAACATCTAAAAGCCACAAATGATAACCCCAACATAAATCGCTGATACAGTTACAAAACACTTTCAGCAGAGAAATAACAACAAAAAAAAACTGTGTTCCTATCACGCTGGTCTTCAGAAATATTGAATGTCAGGCTTCCGCCTCAGGCTTCTGTACCAAAGGTGAATATGCCCCCAGGGCACATTTGACTAAAATGGTGTCGTTTTGTATTAACACACTGGGGAAACTGCTTTTTATTTGCATTCAGCACATAGAAAGAACAGATGCAGGAAAGCACCTACAATGCACAGCCAATCACCCAGGACAAAGAATGATCCACCCCAAAACATCCATACGACCCAGACTACAAACCCTACTGCTTGCACCCAACTATACTTTGTCATGTCTCATTCACATGAAAACACCCAGGAACTGCATACATACCTGCATATTTACCATAGCCACATACATATGTTGACACTTCGTAAAACTAAAAAATATAATTAAAAAACTTGCCTTCTTTACAAAATAAAGACACAAGCCACCCCATGGGAGACATTCTGAAATGCAAAACCTGAAAAAAGACACACAGCTTCCAAGGAAAACTGTGGGGAAATTTCTATGGGGTGAGCCCAATAAAGATGGACGGTTATTCTATGAAAAATACTACACTAATTGCTAGATAGGAATATGACAATTTATTCCTTCTACTCACCACTGTAAACCTACTTTGGAACCCACGTGAATCATGCAAACATCATACAAATGGACATTATACAACACTTAGTACATCTGAGGGCAAAATCCAGGACTACAAAGACCAGCGCTTCCTACTGTTTGCTTACATGGACCTGGGGGTTCCTCCTTTTCATGTATTTCACTGGAAATCTATAACAGAAATTCCCAATGACCTAAAGCAGACCTACAACAAAAATTACAAAAATTTATCATTGAACTAGATGGATAACAAACACCTCTCTCATTCATAGACAGACAGTCACTTCTTCAGAAACGAAACACACACACACACCCTTCAAAATACTCGGCCATGAGAGAAAACACTACCTGAACGGAAGACTGAACGCCGCGTTCATAGAGGATCCGCTCTGCTGAACATGATCTGTGCACCTGCGCTAAGGTGTCATTCGCAGAGGTGTCCACACGAGGGCGCAGGGCATCGCGCGGACGGCGATTTTAAAGGAGACCGTCTTCCACTCCACACCTGTGGTAACAAGTACAATTACAAAACAATTACAATTGAAATATTATAAAAATGCTGCTTTAAAATCCTTTCAGGATCCAGAAAGGTTCCAAACTTACGCCTCACTAGTTTCTGCTCCAAAGGTGACTGTGCCCCCAGGGCATATTCGGCCAAGATGGCGGTGTTTCACATTGTGAACAAGGTGGGGCTGACTGAGCAGTGGAGACAAAGAACAGGTGCTCCTGAGCCCCGTCGATGCAGACGGCGTTCACCCGGGACACAGAATGATCTGGCCCAAACGGTCACTACTTCACCAGGACAAACCCTACTTTCCATGAAACAGGAAGAGTCAAGTACAGTACAAACAGCTGGTCATTTTGCATCCTGGATCACACATGCTGCCTCTCTTCAACTAGCCACATGGGAGCTCACACAGACAGAACAACGACACAGACAAGACCACCGTCTTCAACAATTCGGGAGGAGTGCTCCAGGCTGAGAACACACCCCACAACATTACAGACTCACGGAACACCTTACAACTTCAGATACTAAATCTCAAGTTCATGAGCCAGACTGGCTCTCTCCAGATCACTGCTTCTTTTCACGAAGAATACCATCATCCGGTCTTTACTAACTTTTTCTTCATGTCACATAGAATACGTATTCCTACTCTTTTACATTTTAGCATTCACTCTCTAAACTTGTATTATTTCCCTTTGCTGAAATCATGAACAAATTTCTCTCTAGCAATAGACTTCCTTCTTGGTAAAACTTTTAATATACCACAAATCAAAGTTTACTACTACTCTCAAAGACCTTCATTTCCCCTACAAAATAAACCAAAGCATAGAAACCCTACATTCTGGAACCCTTATCCTTATTCTCACCCTCACTCAAACTACATGATACAGTTTAAAATTTACAAAAAAAATTTTCTCTAATACACCATTTTTCTGCTGTGCCATTGCTCAAACACACGCTGCCTCACCTTTTCCTCCAGGGCAGATACTGAAGAACACACAACTATCTCAGCGACATGGGATTATCTGCAGCACCGAGAAGTGTCTCTGGCTCACATCCTGACGAGGTAGACCTATCCTGGCCTTCCGATGCACTTCCAGACCATGGGACCAAGGAATAAACACCACATAGATCACAGAGGCCACTGAGAACCCAATGGCCTGCATTCTCAGGACAAGAACTGTGGAACACATTAGGACACTGAATCACCTGTGAACCACAGGACGTTTCGAAGCATCCTTGCTAGCTCATGACTCATGACATGTGCAGTAATACGGCTTCAATAATGTAACTGATCATCGATCACCCTAGTCTTTTCCTTTCCTACCTCCACCATATACGAGTTCCTTTTCCACTTTTTGCACAATTACCAATTGACCTAAATGGCAATTTATTGCAAAATACTTTATTGCAAAATACTTCCTGTTCCTAGAACACCTTCTACCCCTTCATTTCCAATACTAATGACTTTCATTCTATTTTTTTTAACCAAATTAAAAACAATTTTGATAGATACGTGAATTCCATACTGCCCTCTTCATGTTCCGCTTATCTGTCAGACCTCACCCTTACTGGAGTATCGCCCCTGAGACAAAGGAATTCCAAAAAGCTGACAACCCACCCCAAGGAGGGGCTCCAGACACACCAGGACTTTTGATTCAACACCCACATGCTCCAAGCCCCCAAGGAGGAGCATTCCGGACATACCAGAACTTTTGCCTCAGTATCCCCTCAGGCTCTCCCAAACACTATATAACTCGCCCCTAGTCTATAACTGGTGCTCTTCTCCCCCAGGAGAAGTGCCCCGCAGGGTTCCTTTCTTCCTTTCAATAAAGCCTGTTACTCTGGTCTTTTGGACTCCCATGGATTCTTACAAATTTTACCTAAAATCACTTCACAAACATATCTATAAACTCATTCTATCACACATATAAACAACAAGACTTTTAATAGCCTTAGTTTCACTTCACCTATTAAAATACAAAATATAGGGAAATTATACAAAAAGCAATGAATGGAAGAAACCCTGATTGCATTGAATAATTCCTTGTAGTATATAGCTAACAAAATAAACTGCTATGCTAACTCCTAATCAATAAACATTAATAGCCTAATTGTTGGGTCACATTAATGAATGCAAATTCAAACAAACATTATATATGACAAAGGGTTCTCTTTACATGAAAGAAAAATTATAAGTATATAATAACTGGTATCAGAACAACCGTATAAGCCTGACCAGGCAGTGGTGCAGTAGATGGAGTATCGGACTTGGACGCGGAGGACCCAGGATCGAAATGCCAAGGTCACCAGCTTGAGCGTGGGCTCATCTGGTTTGAGCAAGGCTCACAAGCTTGAGCCCAAGGTCGCTGGCTTGAGCAAGGGGTCACTCAGTCTGTTGTGGCCCCCTGATCAAGGCACATGAGAAAGCAGTCAGTGAGAAAAAACTCAGGTGCCACAACCAACAATTGATGCTTCTCATCTCTCTCCCTTCCAGTCTGGCTGTCCCTCTCTCTATCTCTGTCAAAAAAAAAAAAAAGAAAAGAAAAGAAATGGCACCCCTACATCCTGCCATCCACTTAAATCGCTTCCTTCTGAATGTTAATATCCACCCTCCACTAATAAAAAACCTTGGAGCTGCCTATGACATAAAGGAGCAAGACATTAAAATAAGTGAAAACAACAACCAAAAAAATTTTACATGACATACAGTACATTCTACAGCAAAAAAATGGTCCTACAAACAAAAAACACTAATTCACTCAAATAAACTCATTGCACCAGGAATGTCTCCCTTCACATGCAATTTATAACAAAGTCAAATCATATACCACCAGCCCAGCTAAAGAGCAAAATAGAAATATTCATAGCTATAAAAGGAGATTCTACACACCTCTATGGATTGGCAATAGAGCACTGTTTTCAAAACTGATACAAGCAACCAAAATTCTGTAATGAGGTAAAAATGAACAAATGAATAACCTAAATGCCCCCATAAAATTCCGTGTACATAACTGTCGGGAGCCGATCCACTAATGCTGGCTAACTAGGTCACAGCAGAAGAAGATCCACAACTGCTGGCTGACAAAGTCACAGCAAAAGAAGATAGAGTCACCGCAGTAAGACCAACAGCTGCGGGTTGACAAAGTCACCGCAAGGAAAGGCACAACGACACTTCCCCCTTTAATCTTTTGAATTAATCTGGCCTTATACCCCCCCTTTTTCTGGGTGTGTGCTATTATTTGTGGCACAGGGATAATAGTACCGTACTTTCCCTGTAGATTTGTAGTAATTTCTTTGGAAATAAGACAGAAGGTGTAAGTTGCACAGAAAAGCCTGTAAGCCCCTTGAACTGGGCTCATAAACATAAGAGGCTGGCTATGATATCCCTCGTAAAGGGTTAAGTTTGTAGGAGAATTTCTTATTAATCATGTTAGAAAGAATATAGTTAGAACTTAGCTAGTATATGAATATAGTAAATAAATAAAGTTTAACTAGACATTAGAATCTTAGGTAAAGTGTAGTGGAGTGGCCTGTTACATGGCCTTGGATAGGAGTGCAGCTGGCTAGTAAAGAATGTTTTGTTAAAAGACTTGTTTTATCACTAAAGGCAGTTGCTGGGCTTTTCTCAGTAAAACATTCTCATGAGATTTTTGTATTTTCCAAGAATAGGAGAGGTATGTGGTGGGATTCATAGCAGCAATAGCAACTAATGCCTTCTGATATTATGTTGCTACTAGCTATCTTGCAGGTGCACTCTATGTATCTTTAAGTAAAAATTACTCTTTATACTATGTCAGTTTCTTAATAGCAAGCCTTTTGTAGTCTTGTGAGAAAAGAATTAGGACACTACATGAACTCAAGGCTATTTGCCTGAGCAAGCGGTGGTCCTCTGCTAGTCCTTGATGATTTCGTCTGCTATCTCTTTCTGTGCCCTTGACTCACAACAAGAGTAAAATAGAGTTATTAATTAGTACTAATCTTTTAGAAGTTTATACCAATATTATTATTACTATTGTTTAACTGTACTTTGAATAACTTACCACCTGACTTGTAGCTTATAGATATGAATTAACTGTTATCTAAAAATATGTAACCATAGTGAAACTAAAACAATGATGTATTCAAAATACCATGTGATTGTAACTTAGTGTGTGTGCATAAAAAGTAATGTTAGACCAGCCATTGAGAGAGATGCCTGGCAGTAAATGCTAACTAGAGAATAAAGAGAAAGAAAAGAATTCGGCTCTCTCACTCGATTTCGCCGACGCCGTCTCCTCCTGTGGGACCCCTGGATCCCCCCCGGGGCTGGACCCTGGCACATAACTGCTCCACTATACCCTAAATAATCAACTCTACCATACTTTACAACAATGCTTGCAACTTTTTATAAACTAACCTCAAGGGACCATAGGCAAACTCTCTACACATTTCAATACACTAAAATTAAGTGAACTTTCTTTATAACTCTGGTGACCCTCCACGTAGACCCCTGTAAAGAAAGGTAATGACTATATCAGTATATAAATATGTTTTCAAATGAACATTTAAAAAAAACCTAAATAACTCAATGCCACCCTTAGAAAATAATTTCAAAGGAATGATGGTGGAAATTCTATCTCCAAAGGACGATTATTCAAAGCTTCCCCAGCAGTATTTCAGGACCAAAGGTGAATATGCCCCAAGGGCATTTTCAGCCAACATGGTGGCACCTAATACTTTTAAGACAGTGGAGCTTCACCTAGGAGTTCCTTCCAAGCATTGCATACAAGAAACTGCTTCTCAGGAACACCTACAATGCATAAGATGTTTACCCAGGACACACACGATTCTGCCCTTAAAGCTCAACAGTAACCAGAAGACGAACAAACCCTACTCCTCTACATTACACTGGATGAAGAGTAACATAAAACAAAAACACAAACAGCAGGTCATGCTGCTGATCCTAGATCTTAAAAAACATACCTCTCTTCAATTACCCACATGAAACCTGAAACTTACACAATAACAATAAACACAAAGTATTCATCTTGCAATCCCTGCAGCACCGTGTCCCAGGCTGAGAACACTCAGGAGAGAGGTGAGGAGGACCTCACAACTGAGAAAACTTATTCCCACTGTGATGAACCACAGTGCACATGTCCACATCGCTGCTTCTTTGCATAAATCGTAAATCACTCATTCCTAACTGCTTATTAAGATCACTTACACTCTTTCCTCTTCTTCTTTTACAGTCCACATTTCATTCTCTAAACTTTTTCTCATTGAAAACAAAAACTCTGACCAGATTGTGAGCCCCCACCGCCCATGACCTCCTCAGAGCAGGTGATGACTTACGGTGCTTAGAATTTCCACTACACCTTGCATCCACGCCCTAAACTCATTGAAAATTAAACACAGTCACTACTTCATGTCATCATTACTGGACTTATAACTTACAAAAGAGATGGATGTTGCCAAAACCTCACATGACCTCATTTCTTCCTTTACCTTCCAAGTTCTGATGATTTTTTCATCTCTTACATAGCTACAATGAAACAATCCTTATTGTGTAGTAAGGTACCAAAAAGCTACAAAATTAATATTGTTATTCTAGGAGGAAAGGTCAGGCTTTCTGTCCCATCTTTCCTTTGGGGGGGGAGGGAGAAGAATGTAGAAGTTTTGGGTTTGAAAAAATGATGGGGCCTGACCTGTGGTGGCGCAGTGGATAAAGCGTCGACCTGGAAATGCTGAGGTTGCCGGTTCGAAACCCTGGCCTTGCCTGGTCAAGGCACATATGGGAGTTGATGCTTACAGCTCCTCCCCACCTTCTCTCTCTGTTTCTCTCTCCTCTCTCTCTCCCTCTCTGTCTCTCTCTCTCCCCTCTAAAATGAATAAAAAAATAAAATAAAACAGAAATCTTTAAAAAAAAAAAAAAAAAAGAACACTGGGTCATTTAGTTTTAAAGGTTATCTGAGGAACTTCTTTCTTCTTGCAATAAGAAACAGAATTTATATACCTCCCTTCCTGGAATCTTGAGAGTAACATACCTCTAGGCCAGTGGTTCTCAACCTTTCCAATGCCATGACCCCGCAATACACTTCCTCATGTTGCGGTGACACCAAACCAAAAAATAATTTTGGTGGCTGCTTCATATCTGTAATTTTGCTACAGTTATGATTTGGAATGTAAATACCTGATATGCATTATGTATTTTCCGATGGCTTTAGGTGACCCGCCGGGGTCGCGACCCACAGGTTGAGAACCGCTGCTCTAGGAAAAGGAGGGAAGATGAACCCTAAAACATTGTAAATATCTTTGATTGTGTTACCTTGAAAGTCTTAATGTTTTTGTGTATCCCCTAAACCAGGGGTCGGGAACCATTCTGGCTGAGACAGCCATGAACGCCACATATTTTAAAATGTAATTCCGTGAGAGCCATACAATGTTTAACACTAAATACTAGTAAATGTGTGCATTTTATGTAAAACCAACAATTTTAAAGTACAATAAGTCTCTGAATGCTTTTTAATAACATTGTTATGCTGGTGCTAACCAATGATGAGTAAAGTACTTCTTACCATTAATGTGACTTTTGCTGATGGCTTTGCATGGTTTTGCTGATGGCTTTGTAGTCTGGTTGATACGTGGTGAGGTTAAGCTTCATGCAGGCATTGAGACTTCCATCCATTAAATGTGATCGTAGGTTGGTCTTAACATTCTTTAGATGTCAGAAAGACTGCACAACTGCATATATAGAGCCAAATATTGTCAGTGCAAGGTCAGTGGATAATGGGAAAGGTCAGACCTGGGCACTTTGGCTAGGACCGCCCACAACCAGGCTCGCCAAAAGAAACTCTTAAGGTAATACAATCTAAAACATTTACAAATCTTTCAGTGTTCATCTTCCCTCACTAGCCTAGAGGTATTTTACTCTCAAGATTCCAGGAAAGGGAGGAACTACAGCCAATGTAAGATGGTCTGTAAATTCTGCCTCCTATTGAAAGGGAAGAAGTTTCTCAGTTAATCTTTCTTTTAGATTTAAAACTGAATGATGACCTATTGTTCTTGCAAGCCAGAAACTTCTACATTCTTCTCCCTCCTCTCCCTAAAGGAGGGATGAGACAGGAAAGCCTGATAGGAAAGCCTGACCTTTCCTCCCAGAATAGCAATATCAATGTTCAGCCTTTTGGTACCTTACAACACTATAAGCGTGCAAACATATATATGATATTTACAAACTTACTTGACCAAGAAACATTAAATTTAAAAATACAAAATTTAATCAATGATAGCCTTATAAAAATAATTTCAAATGAACGATGATGAAAATACTACTTCCAAGGCCAGGTCGCTCAAAGCTTCCAGGGCTGTGCTTTCTGGATCAAAGGTGAATATGCCCTGAGGCCATATTCGGCCAACAGGGCGCCATTTAATATTAACAAGAGCACGGGGATCCGGCTGGATGTTAATTCCAGGCTGTGAATACAAGGACCAGCTCCTCACAAGTACCTACAGTGTAGAGGACATTCCCCCAGGACACACAATGATCCCGCCCAAAAGCTCAACAGTACTCAGAAGACAACCCTACCCCACAGGAAACAGGATGAAGAGTGACACACAATACAAACAGCAGGTCGGTTTGCTGATCTTACACGGGGAACAGAAGCGTATTCCCTACAAACAGTCCGGGAGCTCCTCTCTCCTCGCGGCCGGCTGCACCTCCTCCCCAATCTCTCGCTCGCATCCACTCTGTCCTGTCCCCCACACCCCATTATCCCCGGGTCCCGGGGTACACTCACGTTTATCGGAGCTCTGCACCTCCCGACCCGTGAACAGCGGCCCCTGCCCAGAAGCCTCGCACCTCGCGCCCACCAACCTGCTGCCTCTTCCCCGGCGCCTCATCTCGAACCCGCTCGCGGCCCGATTTCCCTCCACCCAGCCCCGCCCCGCATCTCCACCGGGGCCCCACCTCTCACCTCCCTCCGGGTCCAAACAACAGGCCCTGCAGCTCACACACCGCTTCAGTTTTCAATGGTTCATTGACATAAAAACAGCCATGAATCTAGTACACTCATTCACGTTTACTTTAGCAAAATAAATTCATTGACACGTCATAAAACTAAAAGCTGCCATGGGAAATACCTTCTTTATAGAATATAAACAGGAGCCACAACATAGACATTCTGAAATGCAATAACCCTATAGGGACATGCAGATTGCAAGGGAAACGGTGGGAAAACTGCTCAGTGGGGTGAATAAAGGGTGACGGTCATTCCAAATAAAATACTACAAGAATTAATAAATATGAATACGACAATTAATTCCTTCTCACAATCACAGCGAAAACCTATTGTGGAACCCTTCTGTATTATGCAAACGTTATACAAATAGATATTAACAATTGTTACGATTGAGGACAAAAACCACCACTGCAAACAGTAGCGCTTCCTATCGATAACCTTTGTTCACTCGGTAATTCCAACTTTTCCTGTACTTAATATAAACTCCGTAACATAAACTCCCACTTACAGCACAGTTACAAACAAAATTTAAAAAAACTATCATTTAAATATATTCAACACACCTCTCTCATTCAGAGACGGACCATCACTCCTTCAAAAACGATAGGCACTCTGCTTCAAAAAAATCCGTAAGGCCTGACCTCTGGTGGCACAGTGGATCAAGTTTCCACCTGGAACACTGAGGTTGCCGGTTTGAAACCCTGGGCTTGCCTGGTCAAGACACATATGGGAGTTGATGCTCCTGTTCCTCCCCCCTTCTCTCTCTCTTTCTCTACCCTCTCTAAATTTAATAAATAAAATCATTTTTAAAAAACCGGTAAGGACAGAAAGAAAACCGTACGTGAACAGCAGAGTGGATTCCGCTTTCGTAGAGGAGCCTACGCTACGGTGTCATTCCCCGAGATGTCCACAGGAGGGCACCCGGGTATCGCGCTTACGGCATATTTTTTAAAAATCCACTAGACTCAAGTGGTAACAAATAGAGACGATGTATCTTCCCGTCTTGGCGGTTCCTCTAGAAATCCGCAACTAAAAGTAACTACAGAGCCCTTATCGCTACAAGTTATCAAATGCACTTCTCAATAACCCACAAAATAAATTAAACTGCCGATTACAATGCCATTGTAACTGAAACGTAATAAAAACACCGCGCACCGATACACAGGAAACTATACCAGTCTTCCCTGCACACATGAGCAATAAAGAAAACCTGACGATCCCCTACTTTCTCACTTTCCTTCAGAACCCACGTTAATACATACAATGCACCTCACCTTCACGCCGCCTTGCCGACCGCCTCCCTTAAAGCGGGGGTGGGGGACAGTGTGGAGGTCCCCACAACCCTTCTCACCGCGGTCCTGACTGCTGCGCGATGCCTGAGCCCGCCCCCAGCTCTCTTCTCCGCCTCCCGCCTCCAGCCCGGGCGCATTGGGCCTTGGGGGCCCTCCACGCCCTCTCCATTCTTCTAGATTTCAGGGACACATCGAAATAGAAAAAAACAGGAACTTTTTTTTTTTTTTTTTTTTTTTTTACTTAGTGTTTTTCTTTCTTTTTTTTTTTTTTTTTTAGAGAGAGACAGAGAGAGAGAGAAGGGGGAGGAGCAGGAAGCATCAACTCCCATATGTGCCTTGACCAGGCAAGCCCAAGGTTTCGAACCGGCGACCTCAGTGTTCCAGGTCGACGCTTTATCCCACTGCGCCACCACAGGTCAGGCCAGGAACTTTATAAAATTAAAATCAACTATTTAAAAAAAACTATTCAGATAATACAAACACAGGCCAGAAATGGAGAGAACATATTTACTCACTATGTACCTGAGGAAACATTTCTGTTCCATAAACCGACAAAAATACAATGCATTTCTGATCAATACTCTCATATCACCCTAAAACAAATACCCCCACTGAAAATGAATTCGTATCTAAACAGTCTCCAGGCGGAGGAACACAGTGTGGACGAAAAAGCGTTCAGTGGAATGGGACCTCCTCCTGATCCGATAGAAATTCATGAACTGAACAGGTAGAGGTGGGAAGTCACACCACTGGCAGATCACTTCTTTTTTTTTTTTTTAGAGAGGAGAGGGAGAGACAGAGAGGGGGGGGGGAGCTGGAAGCATCAACTCCCATATGTGCCTTGACCAGGCAAGCCCAGGGTTTCAAACCAGTGACCTCAGCATTTCCAGGTCGACGCTTTATCCACTGTGCCACCACAGGTCAGGCCGGCAGATCACTTCTTTACCAGAAGGTTTCTCTTTGGCATCACTGAGCTGTGTCTGACCACTCTGTACTTTGACCTGCTCCCTGACAGTCCCCTCCTGCAAAACAGTGAGAACACAAACTCTTCCCTACTTGCTCATCCTGTCTGGCTCTACCTCTCAGGCCCTGCTGAAATCTTCCCTCCTTTCTTTTATCTCACATGCATTAAAGAAATTACCTCTCTCTCCCCCACACACACACTCTAAAATGAATAAAACAAAAGAACAAACAAATAATTAAAATAAAAAGACTGGTCTTGCCTGGTCAAAACACATATGGAAGTTGATGCTTTCTGCTCTTCCCCCCTTCTTTCTCTGTCTCTCTCTCTTCACTCTCTAAAATAATTTCTTTACATAAAGAAATAAATAAAAAAGAAATTGCCACACACACTCTCTGCAGGATTAGAGATCTGTAGTAATATAATGTTATAGTACTTAAATATATAGAAATATAAAAAAAATATGGAAGATATATAAAATTAATTAAACTATAATAAAACATTTAAGGAAATTAAATAAAGTTATGCCATCTGGATAGGAATTGATGTAGTGGGTGCAGATATGATAAACAGACTCTGACTTTCAAGCAGGGCTCAGTTACTGTGTATGCATGAAGTTATACCTAGTTAAGTGGCTTGGCATCCTAACTTTCTAAGTTAACATAAATAAGAACATCTTAAAAAGTGATTTGATGTAAACATTTCAGTAGATTAACATAAAAGGGGTTCCCTGTGAGGAACTCCCAAAAAGGTACTTTGAAGTGATAATCCTATAAATTGACACCTGTTAGAAGGTGTCCACCAGAAAAGGTACTAAAACTGAGGGGCCCCCTGCTGCAGTAGTTGCCCAGACTCCAAGGTGAATGTGAACTGTCTCCACTCCACTCTGAGCTCTGACTAAAGATAGCAGAGAGGAGCACGCTGACGGAGCCCCCTTAAGCTGTACCCAGGCACGCCAAAAGGATTTGTGAGTAATAAATTGCCTCTGTGATTGTTGCAACTAACTCGTGTCAGTCTCATGCTTTTCCTCCGGTGGCAGTTAGTGTTGGCACTTATAAGTAGCATCCTCGTAGCCACCTCAAGAGTAGTGTCAAAGAGGCTGCCAGCCCTGCAGACAAGCAGGACTGTGTCACTGCACGGGGAAGTCAAATCAGGGACGCCTGATCGATGTAGAGCTTGGGCCCTACTGGGACAAGATCTTTATCCCAAACGTTCGGAGTCACTTTAGCTCAGGTATCATGTTTCTTCTGTCGACAAAACCAAGTACTTAACTGTAAGAATCCATGGGAGTCCGAAAGACCAGAGTAACAGGCTTTACTGAAAGGAAGAAAGGAACCCTGCGGGGCACTTCTCCTGGGGAAGAAGAGCACCGGTTACGGCAGGGGTCCCCAAACTACGGCCCACAGGCCACATGCAGCCCCCTGAGACCATTTATCCGGCCCCCACCGCACTTCCGGAAGGGGTACCTCTTTCATTGGTGGTCAGTGAGAGGAGCATAGTTCCCATTGAAATACTGGTCAGTTTGTTGATTTAAATTTACTTGTTCTTTATTTAAAATATTGTATTTGTTCCCGTTCTGTTTTTTTTTTTTTTTTACTTTAAAATAAGATATGTGCAGTGTGCATAGGCATTTGTTCATAGTTTTCTTTATAGTCCGGCCCTCCAATGGTCTGAGGGACAGTGAACTGGCCCCCTGTGTAAAAAGTTTGGGGGCCCCTGGGTTACAGACTAAGGGCGAGTTATATAGTGTTTGGGAAAGCCTGAGGGGATACTGAGGCAGAAGTCCTGGTATGTCCAGAATGCTCCTCCTTGGGGGGCTTCTAGCATGTGAGTGTTGAATCAAAAGTCCTGGTGTGTCCAGAGACCCTCCTTGGGGCGGCTTCTCAGCTTTTTGGAATTCCTCTGTCTCAGGGTCAATAGTCCAGTAAGGGTGAGGTCTGACAGATAAGCGGAACATCAAGAGGGCAGTTTGGAATTTACAAATCTATCATTAACCTTGCAAAAATAAGCTCTGACTGATATATAACATTACTAAATGATAAATTAAGACTACAATAATATGGCAACCACACCTATTCGAACAGCTAAACTCCAAATGTGACAGTGCCAATATTCTCATGCATTCACTTATTAATTCTTGGATGTCCCCTGTGTTGGAATCCATGGGAGTCCGAAAGACCAGAGTAACAGGCTTTATTGAAAGGAAGAAAGGAACCCTGCCGGGCACTCCTCCTGGGGGAGAAGAGCACCAGTTACAGACTAGGGGCGAGTTATATAGTGTTTGGAGAGCCTGAGGGGATTACTGAGGCAAAAGTCCTGGTATGTCCGGAATGCTTCTCCTTGGGGGCTTCGAGCATGTGGGTGTTGAATCAAAAGTCCTGGTGTGTCCGGAGCCCTCCTTGGGTGAGGGGCTTTCTCAACTTTTGGAATTCCTCTGTCTCAGGGTCAATAGTCCAGTAAGGGTGAGGTCTGACAGATAAGCGGAACATCAAGAGGGCAGTTTGGAATTCACGTATCTATTACCCTGAAGATTGAGCCTACATGCCTGGAGTATCAGAATGACGCTCTGCCAAACTGAGCTACCCAGCCAGGGCATAACCATAGCTTTAATCCAACTCTCTCATTTAGGGATAGAAAATACCTCCTTCAAAACCAATAGATTCCCACAAAAAAAGAAGATCATAACACAGTTACAAAACATACTTAACATAAGCAGGTAAGTGAATGGACCACTGACAGATAATGCATAGTACCCATCCTTGTTCCTACTGACTGCCACCAAGGTGTTGTTTCCAAGATGCACACGACCTAACAGCAGAGACGCACACTAAGAGCATATTTAAAAGGGACCATATTGCACTATAAAGCAAATAACAAACTTCAAAGATTTGAAATTACATAATCTATGTTTCCTACTCTCATAACAGTTAACCTTGAAATCAGTATTAACAGATAAACCATGAAGTCCTTTTACTTAGTTATTAAACACCATTTAAATAACCTGCAACATACGTTGCAATTGAAATTCTAATTTTTTTTCAACTGACAGAAAATAATAAAATAAAAGCATAAATAAAGCTATGGTGCCCTGACCAGATGTCTCAGTGCATGGAGTGTCCTTCCTGTGTGTCAAGGTTCTGGGTTCCATCCCAAGTCTCAGCATCTAAGAGAAGCAACCAAGAAGTTCACAACTAAATGGAACAACTAAGTGGAGAAATAAGCTCATGCTTCTCTCTCTCTCTCTTTAAAATCAATGTAAAAACTTTAAAATCCAATGGGAAATGGTGTGATAGATCTGCAACATGCCTACTACATTTTTCTCAATAAAAACGCAGGGGAAAAAAAAGGACAGAAAAACAAACAAAAAAAAGACCCAAATCTCCCTATGGATTTTGTTTTTATTTTTCATACCTAGAAACGGCTACTTTTTTTTTTTTTTTTTTACCATAATCTACCTCAACTCTAAAACTCACAGTGTTTTCCGCTCACTTTTGACTCCCCTGGTGCGTCTCCTACAATGGAACCACTTCCCTCTGGCTTCCCCAAAACATCTGACCAGCAGTGCCTTGGGGAAACTCCTCCCAAACCTTAGGCCAGAGGGTTGATGAGGCTAATGACTTCTCAGGACACAATTGATTCCTTTAATGTGCCATCAACCCTATGAATATTGAGCCTTCTATCAGATTAGACTAAATGAAACCTTGAGGCTTCTCCCTGGAGTTTCATAAAATACAGTGTGCAACTCTATTTCCTCTCTTTACCCACAAATATCTACCTTCCTGCCAACATGAACACAACAAGCATTACTGAACAGGTACCAGAAGCCAGAAAGCTTATAGCTCATCAGGATCAAGGGGTAGAATGTTACAGTAATAGAATGTTACAGTAATTAGAAATATAGAAACTATAGAAATATATAGAAATGTGAGGATATAATATTAAAAGCCACTAAAGCAAATGAATAAGGAGCTAATCTAGTGTATAGGAATATGATAGGCAAGACTATGCCCTTTGCACAGGGCCCAGTTAGTATGTGTGTGAAATTATACAGCGGTACCTTTGAGACATGAGTTTAATTCATTCTGTAACCGAGCTCGTAAGTCAGTCAACTCATATATCAAACAAATTCCTCCCATTTAAAATAACTGAAATAGATTTAACCCATTCTAGTGTAGTAAGGTATCAAAAAGTTGCAAAATTAATATTGATATTCTAGGAGGAAAGGTCAGGTTTTCCTGTCCCATCCTTCCTTTGGGGAGGGGAAGGAGAAGAATGTAGAAGTTTCTGGCTTGCAAGAATATTGGGTCATTTAGTTTTAAAACTAAAATAAAGGTTAACTGAGAAACATCTTTTTCAATGGGAGGCAGAATTTACATACCACCTTGCATTGATTGTAGATCCTCCTCCCTTCCTGGAATCCTGAGAGTAACATACCTCTAGGCAAGGGAGGGAAGGTGAACCCTGAAAGATTGTAAATTTCTTTGATTGTGTTACCTTGAAAGTCTTAATGATTTTGTGTATCCCCTAAACAAATGTTGTAAGCTTCTGTCATGATGTCATGCATCCCCAGCCTGTGTGTGATCAAGGGAATATATCCAGCCTCTGAAATGTTTTTTACACACACACAATTTGGGCCTGCACATGCCCTGTGTCAGTCATATGCGGCCCACATATTTAATAAATCTCCTCCTTTAATAAAATCCTTGAAAACTCATCTGGATCTGGTGTCTCTTTTCTAAATAAACTCGCAGAAGTGAGGTACAGTACTTTTCAGCATATTACAACACCAGCCCTGTAAAACATTCCCAAACATCCTAAATTATAAAAAGAGACATGTTTTTAATTAAGAAACACACATGCATACTTTATCAATGCATAACAAAATATATGAAATAAAAGAAAGATGTTATTTAGTACTGTATTCTTACCTTGGAGACATACGAGTGTGACTAATGAAAGTGAATGGTGGAGGAGGAGGGAGGGAGGAAGGGATGCAGGCACTGTAGACACGTAAACTAAAACTGCACTTTCTTAGGCCCTGGCCGGTTGGCTCAGTGATAAAGCGTGGGCTTGGCCTCTGTCCCAGGCGCTAGAGTGGCTCTGGTCGTGGCAGAGCGACGCCCTGGAGGGGCAGAGCATCACCCCCTGGTGGGCAGAGCGTCGCCCCTGGTGGGCGTGCCGGGTGGATCCCAGTCGGGCCCATGCGGGAGTCTGTCTGACTGTCTCTCCCCATTTCCAGCTTCAGAAAAAAAAACAAAAAAAAAACAAAAAAAACTGCACTTTCTTAACACTATATGTAAACTAAAACTGCATTTTCTTCACTTTAAACAAAACTAAAACTGCACTTTCTTAAAATAAAACCACAAAAACTTAATTTTAAAAAAAATGCACTTTCTTAACTTTAAACTTAACCTAAGCTTAACATTATATATTTTTCATTTAATCATCACCTGTTTTTGCCTTTTTGGCTGCACTTTCACTTGCAAGACTTTTGAATAAAAATCAAACCAAAAAGGTTTGCTTTTGCCTGCCTTTTAAAATGTTACGGAAATGTGACAAACAAGTGTCATTAAAAAGTGCTGAAGTGCATGACCAGGCGGTGACACAGTGGATAGAGCATCAGACTGGGATGTGGAGGACTCAGGTTCAAGACCCCAAGGTCACCAGCTTGAGCGCAGGCTCATCTGGTTTGAGCAAAAAGCTCACCAGCTTGGCCCCAAGGTCGCTGGCTTAAGCAAGGGGGTCACTTGGTCTGCTGTAGCCCCATGGTCAAGGTACATATGAGAAAGTAATCAATGAACAACTAAAGTGCCACAACAACAAAAAAATGATTATTGATGCTTCTCATCTCTCTCCATTCCTGTTTGTCTGACTCTCTTTCTGTCTCTGAAATAAATAAGTAAGTAAATAAATAAATAAATGTGCTGAAGCAGCAGCTTCCGGAATCATGACTCGTATCTCGAATTTGGCTCAGATCTTGAACACAAAAACAGACTGAGTCACAGCTCATATCTAAGAAAAAAAAATTCGTATGTTGGTCTGCTCGTATCTCAAGGTGCCACTGTATATAGATAAAAAGAGCTCCCTGCAAGTAACTCCCTAACAGTGGGTTGATGTAACAATTATGTAGAGTCCCATAAAAAAGAGCTCTCTACGAGGAAATCCCCAAAAGTGGCTTGATGTAGTAATCCTGGAGATTAATGCTTGTTAGAAGGTGTATGCCAGCCTGACCTGTGGTGGCGCAGTGGATAAAGCGTCGACCTGGAAATGCTGAGGTCGCCGGTTTGAAACCCTGGGCTTGCCTGGTCAAGGCACATATGGGAGTTGATGCTTCCAGCTCCTCCCCCCTCTTCTCTCAATCTCTCTCTCTCGTCGCTCTTCTCTCTCTCTCTCTATCTCTGTCTCTCCCTCTCCTCTCTAAAAAAAAAATGAATAAAAAAAAAAAAAAAAAAAAAAAAAGAAGGTGTATGCCAGAAAGGGTAATAAAGCCAAGAGGTCCCCAGCTGCAGTTAGTTGTCCAGACTCCAATGTTGTATGTGGAGTCTCCATGCTGGCCACTCTAGACAAACAAGCTGATGGGGCCCCATTAAGCTGTGCTCAGGTACACCATAGATCTGTGAGTAATGAACTGCCTGTGTGATTCTTACAACTAACTTGTGTGTTGGTCATGTCTTTCCTCTGGTGGCGACTGATTTCAGTACCAATAAGCAGAGTCCTCATAGCCTCCTCAAGAGTAGTCTCAAACAGGCTGCCAGCCCTGCTGCTAAGCAGGAGGGTCCCACTGCAGAGGGAAGTCGAACCAGGGATGCCTGATTGACATAGAGCTAGGGCTCTACTGGGGCAGAGAAGCACTTCTCTAGGAAGCCAGTGTCTCTCTGAGGAGGGTGTGGACAAAAAAAGGGGCCATATGCTGAACCTGACAAGCTCCAGGGAGGCTTGCATGGTAGCCTTACAAACTCAGAGACCTAAAATACCAAACACAGGATGGTATTGTTATGGACCGAACTGAGTAATTATTGTTTGGAGCCCAAATTGAGTATAAATTTAAAGAGCCTTTATTAACTGGCTGGTGACTGCTAGCTGAGAAACAGCTAATAGCCCCGAGCCTAGAAAGAGAGCAGTACTTAAGGGGATAAATCACAAAGTCATAGCTATTACAACAGGTATGCACAATATTCTTGACATTTTGGTAGAAAGCATTCTTTGTTCTAAAGCTGATTACAGTTATTCCTGTAATTGCTGCAAGTCTAAAAGCATAAAACTACATTTTGCTTCTGTAGGCAAGATTTAAGTCAAGGTATCTAACTAGTTGGGCTTGTAAAAATTTTTTACTCTAAGCTACTGCCACAGCAAGCTCCGTTTAATGCTTAATTTCCTTGCCTGACCAGGTGGTGGCGCAGTGGATAGAGCGTCAGACGGGGATGCAGAGGACCCAGGTTCGAGACCCCGAGGTCGCCAGCTTGAGCGCAGGCTCATCTAGTTTGAGCAAAAGCGCACCAGCTTGAACCCAAGGTCGCTGGCTCCAGCAAGGGGTTCCTCTGTCTGCTGAATGACCTTGGTCAAGGCACATATGAGAAAGCAATCAATGAACAACTAAGGTGTCGCAACCCACAATGAGAAGCTAATGATCGATGATTCTCATCTCTCTCCATTCCTGTCTGTCCCTGTCTATCCCTCTCTCTGACTCACTCTCTGTCTCTGTAAAAAATAAATAAATAAATAAAAATTTAATGGTTAACTTCCTTGTACAGACTATTGGGGATTTTCTACTCTAAGCAGTTACCAAAAGCAAGTTTAAAGTTCCTCTTTATGTCCAACTCTCTATACACAATACTGAGCTCCCATATACAACACTAGGACGGGGGCCCTTATCACAGTATGAAATTAAAACTTTCCAACTAAAAGCAAGCAGTTCATAGTGGGTAGTCATGTCCTAGTGAAGTATTGGGTTGGGGAATAAGTTCGTAGTGTTTTTACCGAAGACTTTTATTTAAACAAAAAACAATAATTATATCAATAAGTTAATCATTATAGTTTTCCCGTTGCTGTTTACAACCTCTTCCCAACTCATACGACCAGTTTGTTGATTGCCTTTCTCGCCAAAAATCGCCTGGTCTGGTGTCAAAGAAGTTGTTGAGCCAGTTTTTAAGGACCTCTTTGTTATCGAAGGTAACGCCCTTCATATGGTTTGACAGGGAGCGGAAAAGATGGTAATCGGTCGGTGCAAGGTCCGGAAAATACAGGGGATGCTGAAGGACCTCCCATTCGAGCTCTTGGAGTGCGGCTTTGACAACTTGTGCAACATGGGGCCTGGCCTTGTCCTGAAGAAGTATGATTTGACCATGTCGATCACGTCTTTTCAGTCGAATAGCCTCATTCACGCGGTGTAGCTGGGCAATGTAGAGCTCCTTGTTGACCGTAGCATTCTTTTCGAGCATTTCCCAGTTCTTCATCGAATTCAGAAGGCCTTCCACTGTGACACATGTCATCGACGTCAAAGTCGCCATTTTTGAACTTTGCAAACCATCTCCGTGCTGTAGACTCGCCTATGACACCTTCTCCATACACATCGCAAATGTCCCGGGCTGCTTCAGCAGCTTTTTGACCTCGATGAAAAGCAAAGAAGAGCAGGTGTCGAAAATGTTGATTTTTGCCTCCTGGGTATTCCATTTCTAAGCCTCAAAACTAATAAAAAATTAAATAACTAAAAATACAATTAGAAATAGTTTGGTAGGAGCAGAGAGATTTTTATCGAATGATACTTGACCCTTTGCCAAACAGCAAACAAATCGTTGTGAAATAAAAGAAAATATAAAAATGCTACGAACTTATTCCCCAACCCAATATTTTTCTCTAACTGGTCAAAGGTGTACTTGAATTGAGCCTGTTGTCTTTTGCATCTACAATAAGGTACCTCATAATGGCACCAGAGAAAACTCAGGTCCAAGGGGGGCTTCTCAGGTGAGAAAGAATTGAGGCGAGAGACAGTGTGCAGTGTTCAAGCAAAGCAAGCAGTTTATTAAGCAAAGCAGTGTGCTTGGAACAAGACACAGGGGGACAACTGAGCTTGTCTGAGCACCGCTACCTGTTGGGGTCTTAGAGATCATACACGTTTTAACTGTAACTTCTAAAGTTTCCTTTCACTGATACTCTGACTAACGTGCAGTATTTTGAGGCTGTTTAGACATATGGTGATTTTGTCCTGGTAGACCCTGTGATTCCTGACCCCCTCCTTCAGTGGCTGAGATAAAACCCCCTTTGTTCCCCTTCCCCTTTTCCTGCCCTGGTGCCTGTCTATCCTACCTAACAATAGCACGCCTTTGAAATGTAAGGGTAATTTTTTCCTGAAGTCCTCAGAGCAAGTATATCACCAGAGCAGAAGCCAACCACCCCCATTGTTGTTATTATCACGGTCACTGTTAGCTATTTTATTCCTGCCCACATAAAAGAAACTTCAGTATATACATTTTTACTTTTAACCAGTCCCACAGATTTCCCTGTTTTGCGTTCTTGTTCTTGGCCTCCCTAATCTATCGCCAATCAATTTCATGTAACCCCCCTTGTCTTCAACATCAATTCTGATGTACAAAATATGGGGCTAAATGCCATTTTCCAGATCATTTTCTCCCAATCACAATTCAAGTTACAAAATACTTTAAAATTAATTTAAATAAAAACTACATAAGAAAACCTATAGCAAAATGTAGTGATACACATACTAAGAACCAGGACAGTAAATTAAATCCAGAGAAAGTAAAAAAAGAAATGTTCACAGAGACATCTGCAGAGTGTAGACTGTATTTCCCCATGAATAAGACTCATCTTTTTTTTGAAAAATTTGGGGTATAAAAACTGGGTGCGTCTTATACAGTGGTTGTAGGTTTTTTACTTGCATTTCCCACTTATTTGCATTTGTTATTTTTTCTCAAATTTTGGGCCCCAAAATTAAGGTGTGTTTTATACATGGGGGCATCTTGGGAAAATACTTGTAAAGTAAAATAATTCATTCCTCCCCCCCCCCATCAAGGCACATATAAGAAATCTGTCAATAAACAACTAAGGAGCTGCAACGAAGAATTGATACTTCTCCATGGGGAAATATGGTACTTTACAACCTTACCATTTTTTTTCCTCTTGGGGTAAGATTTTGAAAAAATAATTCATTCCTCCATGGGTCCCTAAACTTTTTACTCAGAGGGCCAGTTCACTTTTCCTCAGACCATTGGAGAACCGTCACATACAGTGCTCCTCTCACTGACCACCAATGAAAGAGGTGCCCCTTCCAGAAGTGCGGCAGGGAGCTGGATAAATGGCCTCAGGGGGCCGCAGTTTGGGGACGCCTGCTCTATACAATTTAAGCTAAGCTACAACAACAACAAAAAGCCATCGTCATTTTTTTAATTTTAATTATTAATGTTAGAGAGAGAAGGGGGGGAGACAGAAACATCAATCTGTTTCTGTATGTGCCAATGTTCTTTAAACAGGATCAAACCTATGTAGTGTATGGGTGTGATGCCTAATCTACTGAACTCTCTGGTAAGAGCAAGCCATTGTCTTTTGGGGGAAAAAAAAAGTACTAGAGAAAACCTAACGTAATTAAAAAATAAAATAATAAGCCCTCCCTGGCCGGTTGGGTCAGTGGTAGAGCTTTGGCCTGGCGTGCAGGAGTCCTGGGTTCCATTCCTGGCCAGGGCACACAGTAGATGTGCTCATCTGCTTCTCCACCCCTCCCCCTCTCCTTCCTCTCTGTCTCTCTCTTCCCCTCCGGCAGCGCAGCCGAGGCTCCATTGGAGCAAAGATGGCCCGGGCACTGAGGATGGCTCTATGGCCTCTGCCTCAGACGCTAAAATGGCTCTGGTTGCAACAGAGCAATGCCCCAGATGGGCAGAGCATCGCCCCCTAGTGGGCGTGCCGGATGGATCCTGGTCGGGCGCATGGGGGAGTCTGACTGCCTCCCTGTTTTCAACTTCAGAAAAATACAAAAATAATAATAATAATAATAATAATAACAATAATAATAATCTAGTCTGCTGTGGAGACACCAGACGTCTTTTCTTTGCTCTTGACAGGGGCATAAACACTATTTCTAATTGTTTAGCACAAAGTGACCCCTTTCCTAACATGTACTTTTCCTTGTGCCGTGGCAGCAGTCCAGACTGAGAGATCTCCTAAACTCTGGGCACCAGAATTTATCTGAGCCTAGGTCACCACTTATAAGCTAGGTTCTTTTGGTCACAGAACACGTCCCCAGGGTCTTTGTTTTGGTCACTTGTAAATTTTCTGTTTTATAAGCTAGCTGAGAACATGCATTGCTTGAGGACCGAGACTCAGGTCCTCAGCTCTGCCTTCCAAGAAGCTAAGATACTGGACCTCACCACGATCAATCAAACTAGGACCAACCCTGACCACGGCGGTGGTAGCAGTAGGAACAATGTCAGTACTGGGATGTGGAGGACCCTAAGTTTTCAGACAGACCCCAAGGTCACCAGCTTGAGCGCGGATCCTCATCTGGTTTTGAGCAAGGCTCACCAGCTTGAGCCAAGGTCGCTGGCTTGAATCAAGGGGTCACTCGGCTCTGCTTGTAGCCTCCCTCCCCCCCCCTCAAGGCAACATATAAGAAATCTCATCAATAAAACAAACTACGGGATCGCAACGAAGAATTGATACTTCTCATCTCACTCCCTTCCTGTCTGTCTGTCCCTCTCTGTCTCTCTCATCCGACTCTCTCATGTTTCTGCCACACACATATAAAAACTGGGACCAAAGGTATTGCACTGACAAATCCAGTGCTTATCACAACTTATAATTATTTTATTTATGTATATTTTTTCCCTCTGTCTACCCCATGACAGCATAGTATTCATAAAGACAGAAAGTGAGTCTGTCTCATTCATTACAGGCAACCAGTGTCGAGCACAGTTCCCGGCACATAATAGAAGTACAATAAGTTTATTGGATAAGTGAATAAATACTCCTTTGTATACATATACAGATATAAACAAATGATGGACACATATGGACACAGAGAGATATGCTCATGTGCAATGCATATCTATGCACACAGATGTACACACACCTAATATACCTGGGTACACATAGATAGAGAAATATAATAAGTACACAGAGACTATGGGAAGGAAACATAATAATATTAACAGTAAATAGCTCTATATGGAAATTTGTTGCTTTGTTTTTCTTATAATTTTTTAGCATTTCTGCAATAAGAATACATTTTTTATAATAAAAAAGTTGTTAAATTCAATATACTTGTCAAATCAAAGAACATCATATTTTACAATAAATTAAAGAGATTTAAGTGAAAAAAGTTAAAAAGACAGAAGTAAAAATAGTAGAATGGGAAGTCATTGAGTGCAGGAACAGGAGTTCCTAGCACAGTGCCTGGTGTATGATGGGCATTTTCAAAGGCTTTAAGAAAGTGTGGCAGGTAGGAAAGAAGGAAAACAAGATGAAAAGAAGGAAAACAAGATGAAAAGAAGGAAGAATCCAGGGAGGGAAAAAAGAGAGGAAGAAAAAAAAGAGGAAAAACAAATCATAGCTAGAGAGAAAAAGTGGGGAAGGAAAAAGAGAGATTCATCACAATTATACACATTCACATTCTTTGAGATCCCAAGTTTACGATAAAAGTTCTCCGCACTTACCAAGCATTCAGAAAATATTTTTAGAGCATTAAAGAATACATGGAACTTACTGGCTCCACAATGTTGAATTTCTTGGACTCTTGAACTTCCTGGATTTTATAAACATAATCAAGGGAGGATTAAAAAAATGTGCCTCTCTTTGTCCACCTGCAGGCCTACCTGTAGAATGGTAGCAAATGTCACATATTGGCACTGTCATTCACACAAGTCAGTACTTATGAAATGAACAGAATGCTGGAGCTAGAGGAGAGTTTAGGCACCACGGAGTGATCTGGTCCCTTTACTTTACAAATAGGAAACACAAAGCCAAGAGATAAAAAGCTACTAACGCAAGACTTCTGGTTTCTTGTCCTACAGTAAGAAGCTTGGATGTTATCATGCCCATTCTCACAAGAGAAAAACACTAAACAAGGTGAAAATAAACTACTCCTCCTGGATCCAACAACTAATTAAAATCAGAGGGAAAACCAATGTCTCAAAAATTGTATAGAAATTCGAATATGGGGAATAACAGCGTATCAGAGCAGAAGCCTGCAGCTGTAGCCAGTATCAGACTTTATTTAAGAACTCTCCAGTGGGTCCAAGAAGATGGCACATGTAGACGCTGGGCAAAACACATCCAATGTACCCCTTTGCTTAGAACAATTCCTCCTGAAAGACAACTGAGAAACAACTAAACAGCTTCTGCACAACAACCTAGAGAGAGAGAGTGCATAGAGAAGGCTGAGGAACCATGAGAGGTCTGCAGGAGGTGAAGGAACAGCTCAGGACTGAAGAGACCAGTGAGCACCACTGTTTACACCTCCCAGGCATGTGGATAGAAGATGGGAGCTCCATCCAGGCTCTATGGTGGTGTTTCCCAACGTGGGGCCCACGCCCCACAGGGGGGCAATTCGATAGGATAGTTAAGGGGAGCAATTTGAAAATGGACTCCACACGACTTTAACTCTTTCGCCCCGGGCCATTTAAATGCAATGCTAGATATCGGTGCAAAATTTAACAAAAAATGCAATTCTTAAATAATTATTAAGCATAATTTCCTTTGACGAGACCAAAATATCAACTGGGTGATTGGTGTCATGAAGGTTGTGAAGTAAACTTCATCCTGGGTTCACCGCGGAGTGTGCCATCTGCCGCAGGGAACCCCGGACATTTTAAAAACTCGCTAAACAATGCAGTTATTCTCACCTAATTGGCCCATCGCAACTTCTGTAGTGTCTCACATCATTCAGTTGGTGTTAATTTGAAATAAGTGTCAGTCAAAACTGTTGTAAAACCTCGTTGATTTAATAAATATACATATATATTGTATAGATATAATTGGTAAGTATTTGATTTTATTTTTATCAATATTAAACTCTTTATTAAGTACTTCTTGCATCGGGGCTAGAAAGCACTAATATTTTATAAATATTATTGGGGCTATAATAGTGCATGCACGACAATTTTAATTTTAGAAGCATAACTTTCCAGAAAATTTTGTCAAGTGGAAAAAATATAGATACCTTTTGATTTGCGGTGGTAGTGTAGTAAATGTGTTATATACATTTAAATAAATATGAATTTTTAGTATACGTTTACTCTATGTCACATTGAATATATTTTAACACATATTTTAATATTAGTTTTTAATTGATCTTATTTTATTTCTTATAGCCCATAGTAAAATGAGTGGTGCAAGCAAGAAAAAAACTTGTCAATATTGGGAGGGATATTTAAAATTTGGGTTCATACCCGCTGTTCACGATAAGCAGATTCCTTTTTGTCTTTTATGCCAGCAATGCTTGACCAACGAATCAATGAAACAAGGTCGTCTTGAGGCGCATTTGAAGGCAAAACATAGTGCTCATATTAATTCAGATTTGAGTTACTTTAAAACTTTAAAGAAAAATTTTGAACAAGGAACAACATTAAAGTCTCTATTTACTGCTCATACTTCAACTAATAATCGTGTTCTTGAGGCTAGTTATCAAATTTCTTTATTCATCGCTAAAACTGGAGAAAATCACACTATAGGAGAGAATTTAATAAAACCATCAATATCAGCATTTCTTAAAATGGTTCTTGAAGAAGATGACAAAGATGTAAAAGCTATGCCACTCAGTGACAATTCTGTTAGCAGAAGAATAGACAAAATGAGTGAGATATTGAAAAACAACTTCTTGAAAAGCTGAAAACAAAATTCTCCTTGCAAATGGATGAATCAACTTTGAGAGACAGTGAGGCAGTATTGATAACTTACGTAAGATATATTGATAAAGGACATTTTGTTGAAGAAATGTTGTTCTGTAAAAGATTAGAAAGCACCACTACCTCCAAAGATATATATAATAAGCTAAAAAAACTACTTAGATGTCAATGATATACCAATGAAAAATATAACATCTTGTGCTGCAGATGGTGCTCCCAATATGATGGGCAAGAAAAATGGCTGCTTAAAATTGATGAAAGATGCGAATCCAGAAATGATTCTTGTGCATTGTGTTATTCATAGGGAAAACTTGGTAGCTAAAAACATCTCGCCTGTTCTGAATGAAGTATTACATACAGTAATAAAGTGTGTTAATGCTATTAAAGCTAGTGCCAAAGGGGATCATCTTTTCAAGCTATTTTGTGAAGAACAAAATGAAGACCATGTGAGACTTTTACTTCATACTGAAGTAAGATGGCTATCTAAAGGAAACTGTTTGAAAAGATTTATGGAACTGTTTGATACTCTTAGTGATTTCTTAAGTGACAAAGCTGAAATGAAGTAACTATTAACAATAGATGGTAAAGCATTTGTGAGTTATTTAGCCGATATCTTTGAAAAACTAAATATATTAAATAAGCAACTTCAAGGAACAAATAAAACTCTTGTCGATGCAAAAGCAAAGATATTTGGTTTCATTACCAATATTGAGTTATGTCAGAAACATATTAACAACAAAAACTTTAAACAGTTTCATTGGCTCCAAAAATGTGAAGTAACTGATACCACTTTACTTGTTATTGTCAATCATTTGAATATCCTATCGGCTGATTTAAAAGAAAGATTTTCTGATTTAAAACAAATTGATTTCTCAACATGGATGATGCAGCCAATGTTAGTGGATTTATCTGATATATCAAATATGCAGTATCAAGAAGAACTTGCAGAATTGCAAAATGATGAGTTAGTTAAAGCTTTATTTAATATCAAAGGAGCGATGGCATGGCTTTGTGAGGAAACAGAAATCAAATACCCAAATTCAACCAAATGTGCAAGAAAACTACTGCTACCATTTCCATCTCTATTTTTAGCTGAATGTGGATTTAGTGCTGTAAATGATTTACTGGTAAAAAAAAAAAAAGAAATCGGCTGGATATAACACAACGTGGAGACTGGAGACTAAAGCTAACCAAATTGGAACCTAATATAAAATCTCTGTGCAGCAAGCATCAAGCACAAGGATCACACTAAATTAAAATAATAAATTAATATAGAAAAATATGTATTAAAATTATTTGGAATTTAAATTTGTTTTTCATTATATGTTTTGAAATTTTACTTATTGTGTTTTGTTAACAATTTCATAGTGATTTCTTCCTAGAACCTATCATTTATGTTTATTAAGTGAACAAATCAATTTTTTAATGTTAAAAATTATGTATGTTACAAAGGGGGGGACATAAAAATTTTAGAAAGGTTAAGGTGGAGCATGGCACAAAAAAGGTTGGGAAACACTGCTCTATAACCAACCACAGGGCACTGCAGCACATCCCCAGCCACCCCTCCTGGAGCTAAACACAACAGAATCATGAGGCCAGCATAGCTTGTATAAAGAAGAGCTGCTCTTCCCAGATATCGACCCAGCAGGTAGGTATGGGGAAGTGGCAACACTTTGCCCACTGAGCTGCATGTGCATGTGGGGCTCCCTCACCTAGAGAGAGTGCAGAGCTAGGAAAACACTCTGGTACCAGCTGCAGGGCAATTCGACCCACCCAGAGAAAGTGCAGAGATAGTTGGTCACTTCTGGCATTCCCCTCCTGGAAAATATGGAGCTGGCAAATGGGCTATGGTCTGCACACAGGACTGCATGATCAGAAAAAGTGCAGAGATTGGGGGGCACTGCTGCTCACACTAGTTGGGCTGCTCTACTCAAAGAAACCACAAAGCTAGAAAAACCTTGTGGCCCAGTGTGGAGTGATGGGGGCAATACTGTGCATGTGCACAGGGCTGCCAAGCCCTGAAAAGGTGAAGAATGAACAAACTAAGGCTGTGTGTGCACCCAGGCTACCCCACCAGGACAAAGGGTGGATCTAATGGGGGGTGAGATACAAGAAAGCAATCAGGTAACCCAGTGGTCCCCAACCCCGGGCCGCGGACCGGTACCGGTCCGTGGGCCATTTGGTACTGGTCCACAGAGAAAGAATAAATAACTTACATTATTTTTGTTTTATTTATATTTAAGTCTGAACGATGTTTTAAAATTTTTTTATTTATTTATTCATTTTAGAGAGAGAGAGAGAGAGAGAGAGAGAGAAGAGAGAGACAGGGGGGAGGAGCTGGAAACATCAACTCCCATATGGGCCTTGACCAGGCAAGCCCAGGGTTTCGAACCGGCGACCTCAGCATTTCTAGGTTGACGCTTTATCCACTGTGCTACCACAGGTCAGGCTGAATGATGTTTTATTTTTTAAAAATGATCAGATTCCCTCTGTTACATTCATCTAAGACTCACTCTTGATGCTTGTCTCGTAAGTTCAACAATTATACTTAAAAATCAAATACCACAGTTTTTATGCCAATCGCATAATTTTATCTTGTGCATTTATCCATTTACCTAAAGGCCAGTCCGTGAAAATATTTTCTGACATTAAACCGGTCTATGGCCCAAAAAAGTTTGGGGACCACTGAGGTAACCAAGTGCAGACCGTGCTCTGACAACAGGTAATTGAAACAGGACACACAAAGCACACACCATGCAGCCCCTTTTACACCAGGCAGCCCTGCCAAGACTAAAAGGACAAGGAGGCTCACACACCACAGGTGGCCCATTCAGAACCCACTCCTTCAGGCCAGGCCACAGGACAGGCACTGCATGCACCCCCCCTCCCCCCCCCCAATGACAACCAGCAGGCTGAAACTATTCAACACACAATGTAACAGAGACAACTTTTTCAAGACTGGGCAAGATCACTATTCCATTCAACTCAAAGGAACAAAAACAGACAGTCAAACAAAATAGGGAGACAGAAGAATATAGTCCAAATGAAGTACCAAGAAAAAAACTTCAGAGAAATATCCTAATGAAATGGAGATGGGTAATTGGACAGATAAAGAATTCAAAGCAAACAGTCATAACGATGTTTAATAAACTTGAGAGTAGAATAGAGGAATTCAAGAAAGCACTTGAACAACAAGAAAATGTAATAAGATCATCCGGCTTGAGCGCGGAGTCGCTGGTTTGAGCTTGGGATCATAGACATGACCCCATCGTCACCAGCTTAAACCCCAACTCTCTGGCTTGAGCAACGGGTTCACTGGCTTGGCTGGAGTCCCCGAGCTGGTCACACTTGTCCCCTCTCGAAACACCCCACCGCGAGCGCGCACTAACACGCGCGAATGTGCGCCCGTGGGCCAACCAGCCAGCCTCAGCGCCGTCTCCCCCGCAGGCACGTCGGGGCTGGGCGTGCAGGGTGGCCGGAGCATGGACGCGGATGGGATCCTGCGGGGCGGCGCTGAGGAAGCGACGGGGAGGACCTGGGCGGGCCAGGGATGGCGGGACCTGGCCGGGCGAGGGGCGGTTCCGCCGCCGCTGCGCAGGGTCACGTGGCCGCGTCTCCCCCCAGGCCCCCGTGCCTTCAGGGACGTCCGCGCCTACTTCTCCTGGAGGGGTGGCCGCCGTGGGCGACTGGGAGAAAGCGCACTGCGGAAACGTGAAGAGGAACCCGGACGCGCTGCACCGCACAGGTGACGGGGACCGGGCGGGAACCGCGGGCGGCATGCGGGCCCGCCTGTGTCCGGGCTGCTCTTTCAAGCGCTTCGCTTTCGGGACCACGATTTTGTTTCTCTCCAGGCCTCAGAGCCCCTTGGCCCGCTTTCATGATTCACCGCCGGCAGACCGCCAGACCCCCGGCGGAGGACACTAAGGACTCGCATGAAGAATGGACTGGGAGGCAGCGAGGTGAGGGGCCGCAGGCCCGGCACTGCCCATTTGAAACCGACCCAGGGTCATGTCCCCAGCGTCTCAGCAGCTAACGAGGGACAGAGCTTGCGTTTAGCAAACAAGCGAGATGCAAACAGTGCATTGTGCAGTATGGAGCGATTTGCTACACTGCTTCCATGTGTAAATAATTACACGTTTATAGATGTGTTCATGAGCAGGAACGGTATAAAAGTATAAAAGCACTTAAGAAATAACTCATTCAGAACAGTTCTCATCACAAGAGGAGGAGGAAGGTCTGGCCAGTGAGCAGTGCTCCAGGACAGGGCTGCCTGGCTGCACCAGCCACATTGCAGACCGGAAAGGATTAATCATGGTGATTTAGGCAGCTGGGGTTGTAGGCCAGGGTAGGGACCATCATATCAGGCCCTGTGTCAGCCATCTCTTCAGTGTGTCTGGTTTTATGAGGGTGTGGTCAGTAAGGTCCTTCCACTTTCATGGGTCTAACATTGAAACACAGCTGAAGTCCAGATGTGATCTCTAACTTGACCCAAATGGTTTCTGTGGTCCACAGACTTGAGGCTCTGTTCCCAAGACTGTTTGGTGCTGACCAGACTCTGATGATTAAGGAAGGGCAAGGACGGTTAAATGTGTAAAGGTGAAAGGATAAGAAGGAAAGGAGGCAAGGTGGTCACTGTACCATTAGACTGGACAAGACCATTCTGAAACAAGAAGACAGAAAGGAGCCCTGGCCAAGTTGCATAATTTGTTAGGGAGTCGGCCCCCTACACCAAGGTTGTGGGTTTGGTGTCCAGTCAGGGCCCATATAAGAATCAACCACTGAAGCCTGACCAGGTGGTAGCACAGAGGATAGAGCATCAACCTGGGATGATGAGGACCCAAGTTCCAAACCCCAAGGTTGTGGCTTAAGGATGGGTTCACCAGCTAGCTTGAGTGTGGGGTTGCTGGCTTGAGCATGAAATCGTGGACATGACCCATGGTCACAGGCTTGAGCCCAAGGTTTCAGGTTTGAGCAAGAGGTCACTGGCTGAGCTAGAGTCCCCTGGTCAAGGCACGTATGAGAAAGCAATCAATGAACAACCAAGATGCTGCAGCTATAAGTTGATGCTAATCATCCTTCTCCCTTCCTGTCTGTCTGCCTCTCTAGCTAAAAACTAAAAGAAAAAAGAAAGAATAATCAATCACTAAATGCATAAATCAGTGGAACAACAAATCAATGTTTCTCTCTCACTCTCCTCTCTCTTCTCTCTCTAAAATCAATTTTAAAAAGTTAATTTATTGATTTTAGAGAGAGGGGTGAGAGAGAGAGAGAAGGGGGTGGCAGAGAGGAGCAGGAAGCATCAACTTGTACTAGTTGCTTCTTGTGTGTGTCTTGACCATACAAGCCTGGGGTTACAAACTAGTGACCTCAGCGCTCCAGGTCATTTCTTTATCCACTGTGCCACCACAGGTCAGGCAAATTTTTAAAAAATTTAAAAAAGAGAGAAAGGAGAAAGTGTTATGTTAAAGATTTGGAATTTCTGTCCAGTTAAGTGACCTTTATTATATTTTTGACATAAACAGCCAATTTTTTATTTTTATTTTAGTGAGAGAGAGGAAGGGACAGACAGGGACAGACTGGATGAAAGGGAGAGAGATAAGAAGCATCAGTTCTTCATTGCAGCTCCTTAGTTGTTCATTGATTGCTTTCTCATATGTGCCTTGACTGGGGGGCTACAGCAGAGTGAGTGACCCCTTGCTCAAGCCAGCTACCTTGGACTGGGCCAGCAACCATGGGGTCATGCTTATAATCCCACACTTAAGCCGGCAACCCTGTGCTCAAGCTGGTGAGCCTGCACAAAAGCCAGATTAGCCTGCACTGAACCCGACATCCTCGGGGTTTCAAACCTGGGTCCTCAGCATCACAGTCCATTCTGGAGAAGCAAGACCCTCTGGAAAACACTCTAGGTGAAAATTGGGTAAGAGAAAATCATTTGTAGATTTCAGTTCCTCTCAGTCCTCTAGAAAGGCTAATAAGTATGGCCTAGGTATGTGGGGTGGACTTTGGATAGTCCTGGATTTAAGCTCTACTAAACTGAGAGTGAATTTAGCACTGGAGCTTTGGGCAAATCTTACAGATTCTCTGAGCTCTTGAATGCTAATGTGTAAGGTGAATATACATGCATATGTTCATTAACAGTATTCAATTCAATTTATTTATTTGTATATGTATTTATTTATTTTTTAGGTAAGATGAGGGGAGATAGTGAGGCTGACTCCCATATGCACCCTTACCAGGATCTACCTGGCAACCCCAGTTCTTGAGTACTGAGCTGTTTTTTAGCACCTCAGGATGATGTGCTCTGGCTAACCGAGCCATCCTGAGCGCCCAGGGCCAATGCTCAAACCAATTGAGCCACTGGCTACAGGAAAAGAAGAGAAAGAGAAGGAGGAGAGGGAGGGTAGAGAAGAAAATGGTCACTTCTCCTATGTACCCTGACCAGAATCAAACCCGGGACATACACTGGGCTGATGCTCTATCCACTGAGCCACTAGCTAGGGCTTCAATTCAATGTAGAAGAACTGACACATACAAGTTGTCCAATAAATACATCTCTGATAATAGCAACCATACGCTGTTGGTGTTGTATACCAGGCCTTTCCTCAATACCTTACATATACTGTGCCCTTAAATATTTTAATTTCTTTTTAATTTTTAATTTTTTTATTTTTTTTATAGGAACAGAAAGAGAGTCAGAGAGAGGGATAGATAGGGACAGACAGACAGGAATGGAGAGAGATGAGAAGCATCAATCATCAGTTTTTCATTGCAACACCTTAGTTGTTCATTGATTGCTTTCTCATATGTGCCTTGACCGGGGGCCTTCAGCAGACCGAGCAATACCTTGCTGGAGCCAGCGACCTTGGGTGCAAGCTGGTGAGCTTTTCGCTCAAGCTAGATGAGCCCGCGATCAAGCTGGTGACCTCTGGGTCTCGAACCTGGGTCCTTCCGCATCCCAGTCCGACACTCTATCCACTGCACCACCACCTGGTCAGGCAATATTTTTATGAATAACTAATAGTTGGGAAGTTATACCTCATAATGGAAAGATCTAGAAACAAATATTGCATTGGCCATCTGTAGTCAGTGTAGAGGCTTACTATTATAGAGGCTCTCTAAGCCAATAGTTGACAAAGGAAAATACCAGAGTATATAGAAGGACAGGTGATAATTTGATGGGAGGAGATTATGTTTTCTGACAAAATAGGGACTAAAAATCCAGATCCCAACAACCTCACTCTTCTCCAACTTAGAACTCAGAAGAGCCTGACCTGTGGTGGAGCAGTGGATAAAGCGTCAACCTGGAAATGCTGAGGTCACTGGTTCAAAACCCTGGGCTTGCCTGGTCAAGGCACATATGGGAGTTGATGCTTCCAGCTCCCCCCCCCCTTCTCTCTCTCTGTCTCTCCCTCTCCTTTCTAAAATGAATAAATAAAAAAAAATTTTTTTTAATTAAAAAAAAAAAAAAAACTCAGAAGAAAAGAGACCGAAGTAAAGATGTATATCCTACGAGAAAGAAAGAGCCATGTGCACCAACAGGTCAGTGAGCACCAGGACGATGACTACCTCTGTAAGTGACCCTCACAAGGAAGCATGTTATCTCTTCATACAATAATTTCATCTGGTCCTTTGGCCCTTAGAGCAGTGGTTCTCAACCTTTCTAATGCCATGACCCCGCAATACAGTTCCTCATGTTGCGGTGACCCCAAACCAAAAAATAATTTTGGTGGCTACTTCATAACTGTAATTTTGCTACAGTTATGATTCGGAATGTAAATACCTGATAGGCATTATGTATTTTCCGATGGCTTTAGGCAACCCCGCTGGGGTTGCGATCCACAGGTTGAGAACCGCTGCCTTAGAGCATTCCATTCCCTTATAGACCTGCACTACAGAATTGAGGCTCAGTGATGTGAGTGTCTGGGCTCTCTCTGAAGTTCTATATGTCCAGGAACATGCATTACACCTTCTCTAATCCCTGTTGTTCTCACCCCCAGATTGTGAGAAGTGTCAGAACTTCTTCATTGACAGTTGTGACGTGCATGGGCCCCCTACATTTGTAAAAGACAGTGCAGTGGATAAGGGGCATCCAAACCACGCAGCCCTCACTCTGCCCCCTGGGTTGAGAATCAGACCATCGGGCATCCCTGAGGCTGGGCTTAGAGTGTGGACTGAGGCATCTGCTCTGCCAGTGGGTCTTCACTTTGGCCCTTATGAGGGCCAGATCACAGAAGATGAAGAGGCAGGCAACAATGGATACTCCTGGCAGGTGAGTATTTACCTCTTCCCCTGTCTTGTGGTTTCACACATCCCTCCCATAGCTTGGTGGGACCTGCCCTTCTACATACTAGGACATGGATGGAGACAGTCTGGTTAGCTCTGGGTACTGAGTGAACATTGCAGACATGGAGCTCCAGCTGAGGATCGCAGGTTAAGTGGGAGCAAAATAGTACACACACAAAGGAATGCCTCCTACCAGCCCTGAGTGGACAGGTCAACTCAGATGTGATAAGAAAAATATTGTCACGAGTGGCAATGTATGCAAGCTGAAAGACCTTTGTTAACAGTCGGGTAATATAAGTCTTCTATTACCCTCTCACCTGAAAAAAACCTTTATTTTTTCTTCCGAAATGCAGATCACCAAAGGGAGAAACTGCTATAAGTATGTGAATGGGAAAGATGAATCCTGGGCCAACTGGATGAGGTAAGGCCAAGAAGTTTCTGGGAGTCACGAGAACACTCATCCCTCTCAGGCCCATACATCTTACCTTCTCATCATGCCTCCCTCAGTGGTCTGCCTCAATCCTCTGTTCCTCTTTTTTCTCCATTCAGTGCTCTTTCAAAGCAAGAGGTATTTAGAGGAAGAAAGGAAATAAAAATAGAACATATGTCCTCAAAATATAAATCTCTATGATAGACAAAATTTAGGCACTGGAAAAAAACATTGAGGGCCTGGATTACACTTTAATTCAGGGGTCGAGAACCTTTTTGGCTGAGAGAGCCATGAACGCCACATATTTTAAAATGTAATTCCATGAGAGCCATACAATGACCCGTGTACATTGTGCATTATCTAATAAAAATTTGGTGCTGTCACGGAGGACAGCTGTGATTGGCTCCAGCATCCTGCAACCATGAACATGAGCGGTAGGAAATGAATGGATTGTAATACATGAGAACGTTTTATATTTTTAACATTTTTTTATTAAAAATTTGTCTGCGAGCCAGATGCAGTCATCAAAAAAGCCACATCTGGGGGAAGGGGAAATGAGATGTTGTTCTAGGGTTAAAGTTTTAGTTATGCAAGATAAATAAGTACAAGAGATCTAGGGTACTATAGCTAACACTTTATTACCTACTTGCAATTTGCTAAGAGAGGACATCATAAGTGGCAGCCTTCCCGGGGCCCCTGAAAACCCACAAGGAAACTGTATCCAAGTTCTCTCATCCAAAGAATAAAAACAAACCAAGAAGCCAGACAACAGCAGCTTTGAAAGTGAACCTGGCCTGACCTGACATGGCGCAGTGGATAAAGCGTCTACCTGGAAATGCTGAGGTTGCCGGTTCGAAACCCTGGGCTTGTCTGGTCAAGGCACATATGGGAGTTGATGCTTCCAGCTCCTCCCCCCTTCTCTCTCTCTCTCTCACCTCTAAAATGAATAAATATGGCCTGACCTGTGGTGGCGCAGTGGATAAAGCGGCGACCTGGAAATGCTGAGGTCGCCGGTTTGAAACCCTGAGCTTGCCCAGTCAAGGCACATATGGGAGTTGATGCTTCCAGCTCCTCCCCTCTTCTCTCTCTCTCTCTTTCTCCTCTCTCCCTCTCTGTCTCTCTCTCCTCTCTAAAAATGAATAAATAAAATTAAAAAAAAAAATGAACTATAAAATGAATAAATAAAATTTAAAAAAAAAAAGCTTTAAAAAAAAAAAAAAGAAAGTGAACCTGGTGGACTCTGAAGGAGTGTGTTTCCCCATTTCCACTTCCCCCCTTTCCCACACCTTTCTGTCCTTTGTAGGCTATAGTACAGCGGTTCTCAACCTGTGGGTCGCGACCCCAGTGGGGTCGCCTAAAGCCATCGGAAAATACATAATGCCGATCAGGTATTTACATTCCGAATCATAACTGTAGCAAAATTACAGTTATGAAGTAGCCACCAAAATTATTTTTTGGTTTGGGGTCACCACAACATGAGGAACTGTATTGCGGGGTCATGGCATTAGAAAGGTTGAGAACCACTGCTATAGTGACACACAAAAAAAGAATTGTTGTAAGGTACCAAAAAGCTGAAAATTGATATTGATATTCTGGGAGGAAAGGTCAGGCTTTCCTATCAGCCTTTCCTGTCCCGTCCCTCCTTTAGGGAGGGGAGGAAGAAGAATGTAGAACAGTGGTAGTCAACCTGGTCCCTACCACCCACTAGGGGGCGTTCCAGCTTTCATGGTGAGTGGTAGCAGAGCAACCAAAGTATAAATAAAAAGATAAATTTAATTATTATTATTATTTTTTTTTTTACGGAGACAGAGAGTCAGAGGGATAGACAGGGGCAGACAGACAGGAATGGAGACAGATGAGAAGCATCAATCATTAGTTTTTTGTTGCGCATTGCAACTTCTTAGTTGTTCATTGATTGCTTTATCATATGTGCCTTGACTGTGGGCCTTCAGCAGACTGAGTAACCCCTTGCTGGAGCCAGTGACCCTGGGTCCAAGCTGGTGAGCTTTTTGCTCAAGCCAGATGAGCCTGCGCTCAAGCTGGCGACCTTGGGGTCTCGAACCTGGGTCCTTCCACATCCCAGTCCAACGCTCGATCCACTGTGCCACTGCCTGGTCAGGCTAAAAAGATAGATTTAACTATAGTAAGTTGTCTTATAAAGATTTATTCTGCCAAACTTAGCGAAAATCCAACATAAAGTACTTGGTAAGTAGTTGTTATATGCTTTATCTTGCTGTAACTCTGCTTTATAAATTTTATAAAGTAAAGTTACTTTCCTACTTTATCAATCACCATTACTGTGGAACCGGTGGGCAGTTAGAAAATTTTACTACTAACAGAGATACATAAGTGGGCGGTAGATATAAAAAGGTTAACTACCCCTAATGTAGAAGTTTCTAGCTTGCAAGAATAATCGGCCTAACCAGGCAGTGGCGCAGTGGATAGAGCATCGGACTGGGATGCAGAGGACCCAGGTTCGAGACCCCGAGGTCGCCAGCTTGAGCGTGGGCTCATCTGGTTTGAGCAAAAGCCCACCAGCTTGAACCCAAGGTCGCTGGCTTCAGCAAGGGGTCGCTCGGTCTGCTGAAGGCCCACGGTCAAGGCACATATGAGAAAACAAACAATGAACAACTAAGGTGTTGCAACGTGTAATGAAAAACTAATGATTGATGCTTCTCATCTCTCTTCGTTCCTGTCTGTCTGTCCCTATCTGTCCCTCTCTCTGACTCACTCTCTGTCTCTGTAAAAAATAAATAAATAAATAAATAAATTAATTTAAAAAAAAAGAATAATCGGTCCTTCAGTTTCAAATCTAAAATAAAGGTTAACCAAGACACTTCTCTTTCAATAGGAGGCAGAATTTACATACCACCTGGCATTGATTGTAGTTCTTCCCCCTTCCTGGAATCTTGAGGGTAAAATACCTCTAGGCTGGTGAGGGAAGATGAACCCTGAAAGATTTGTAAACATCTTTGATTGTGTTACCTTGAAAGTCTTAATGTTTCTGTGTATCCCCTAAACAAATGTTGCCAGCTTGTACCATGATGTCACGCTCTCCCCAGCTCGTGTGTGATCAAGGGTATATAAGCAGCCCCTGAACTATTTTGGGGACTGCATGATTTGGGTCTGATGCCCCATGTCAGCCATATGCAGCCGGCATATTTAATAAATCTCCTCCTCTAATAAAACTCTTGAAAATTCATCTGGAGTGGGTGTTTCTATATGAACTCGATGAAATGAGGTACAGTGCCTTTCAGAATCTGGGGTGCGGTACTTTATAACAGAATGTCCTAGATATACTTATACACAACTTTTGAGGGCACAGTTTGGAGGTGCAGGCGCACAGGACACTTGTAGAAGTGGGACAGCAGGGTCTCGCTGTAGCCCACAAGGAAATAGAACTTGTGCGCAGGCAGCTGCCTCAGGACCAGAGCACAGATCTCCACTTGGTTAGCCCGGCGCTTCAGGACAAGCTGGTCAGTTAGGCAGCCGGGGAAGGTACCCAGCATAAACTTGCGAAGAAAAACATCTTCCACCATTCGCTCTGCAGCATGGTCCTCACCATCAAGGTTACCTGTAAAGAGAAGGGCACCACAGACTCAACCAAATCTCGAGTTAACACACAATAGCACAGGGCACCCATTCCACCCCCACCTCTGCCACTTTTCTTCTGCAAGTGGAATAAGAACACTTTAAAGTTCAAAATATAGCCTGACCTGTGGTGGCGCAGTGGATAAAGCGTCGACCTGGAAATGCTGAGGTCGCCAGTTCGAAACCCTGGGCTTGCCTGGTCAAGGCACATATGGGAGTTGATGCTTCCAGCTCCTCCCCACCTTCTCTCTCTGTCTCTCTCTCCCCATTTCTCTCTCCTCTCTAAAATGAATAAAATTAAAAAAATAAAGTTCAAAATACATTATTTCAATAAACTCACAAACTAGGTACTATCACTATCCTCACTTTACAAAGGAAACAGTGAGGTCTTCCTTAGCCAGGACACAAAACACAGATGATCCCTCTGTCCACTCCCTTTTCCACAGTCTTTCTTTCTTTTTAAAATGATTTTATTAATATTTTAGAGACAGGGGAGGGAGACAGAAGAGAGGGAGAAATAGAGAAAGGGGGAGAGAGGAAAAGAAATGTGGGGGAGAAGCAAGAAGCATAAACTCATGTGTTCCTTGACCAGGCAAGCAGCATTTTGAACAAATAACCTCAGACTTCCAGTTTGACGCTTTATCCGCTGTACCACCACAGGCCAGGCTGTCACTTTTTGCTAACTGCCTTAAAGCACTTTTCATCACACAGGCCACAGATGAGGCCATCATCTCCTTCTGAAGTTTGGGACAAGAGCTCTCACCAGCCAGGGCCATCACCTTCACCCAGTGAATTCTCAGTGTGGACCCTGCAAGCCCTCCCTTCTCACAATATCCACAGAGTCTCCACGTCCACCTCCAAGTCTCAGAACAAGACCCCAGAAAGGGTCGGGGAACAAGAACCTTTAAATAATTCTCTAGATAGATACATCTCAAACATCCAAATTGAAAACCTTCACACTGAACAAAATACAGTTGATTATCATTAATTTACTGTAGTTCTATTCTGTAAACTCACTGTAGACAATGAACTATCAAACACTCAACCATAGCTCCTGGAGAAATGCAAGGGTAGGCTCTGCAAGCCTTTAGCTACAATATACAATATTTTTGTCAATAGATCAATATATCACACAACCTTGTTTCATATCAGGTCTACCGAAAAGTTCTGTGTTTCTATCAAAAGTTTTGAAACATAAGCACGTTTATTTGGCGCATGTGTGCCTCTCTATTTTTATCACTTAATGTATACATACTGACGTAGCAAATTAAAACAAAGTTGGTTCACGTTAGTCTTATGTGTGAAGCAATAGTGTAGCCATGGCTACTGATAAAATTCATTTACGCCACTGTAATTTTTACGAATTTCAACAAGGAAGAAATGCTACAGAAGCATGTAGAAATTTATTGAAAGTGTTTGGTGAAGGTACAGTTTCTGAAGATGGTTCAAAAAATTCGAAAGAGGTGATTTCGACCTTTTTGATAAGCCACATTCTGAGCGACCATCTTTGATTGATGACGATGTTGTTAAGACCATGTTGGAGCAAGATCCTTTTCTGACAACATCGGAGATCGCAGAAACGCTTAATTCAGCTCAGCAAACCATTTCGGACCATATTCAGAAGAAAGGATTGGTGTGGAAATATTCAAGATGGATGCCACATAAATTAAGTCAGAAGAATTTGGATGATCGAGTCGTCATATGTACATATCTGCTTGCTTGGAACAAAATCGAGCCCTTCTTGAACCGGATGATAACTGGGGATGAAAAGTGGATTACCTATGAAAACATCGTAAGGAAAAGGGCATATTGTGAACCCGGAAAACCTAGCCCTTCCACTTCTAAACCAAATTTGACTCTGAATAAGAGAATGTTGTGTATATGGTGGGACATTCGAGGACAAGTACATTATGAGCTTTTAAAACCAAACGAAAAGCTCAATTTGGAGAAGTATTGTCAGCAACTGGATAATTTAAAGACAGCAGTCCAAGAAAAGAGGCCAGCGATGTTCAATAGGAAGAACATACTGCATCATGATAATGCCAGGCCACATGCTGCTTTGGGGACTCGTCAAAAAATTGCAGAACTAGGGGAGGGGGAAAAAAAAATTGCAGAACTAGGCTGGGAAATTGTCGCATCCACCATATTCCCCGGACTTAGCACCCTCCGACTATCACTTGTTTTTGTCCTTACAAAATTTTTTGAAGGGCAAAAAATTCAAAACTGAAGAAGATATCAAACAAGCACTGGTTCAATTTTTCGCATCAAAAACCTTTTTCAAAAACGGGATATACAAACTGCCCTCACGCTGGCAAGTAATCATTAATAATAATGGCAATTATGTCATTTAATAAAGTTTATTGAAGGTAAGAAAATTTTGTATTTTGTTTTATTCCAAAAACGGACAGAACTTTCCGGTAGACCATATATATTTCTACTTAAAGACACCTTTTTTATTATGTGGGCTAATTAATACTAAACTCTCCCAAAAGCACCATGACTCATGCCTGAAGTAAGCTAATCTAACACGCACATTTCCTCTGTCAAGTATGTCACAGCCTCCCTGGGCTCAGGAACACCAGACAACCCCTCAGCATCACCGCTATTTAATGCAGCGGAGTCAACAACAGAAAGCATAAAACTGTGAATACATGGAACCAGCAACTCAAAAGGACACATGGGTACTGTAGGAAAGCTGAAACTAGCAGCACAGACTGGAAGGAGACTTGACTTGGGGTGGTTAACACACAATACAACATACACACGATCATTATACAATTGTAAACCTGAAACCAACATAATTTTACAAACCAATATCACCTCAATAAATTCAATACAAATTTAAAAAACTTCGGACAAATACACTGAAACAAAAACAAAAATTAAAAAAAGGGCACTGCCAAGAGTAGAAAAATCCACAGAAAATAAAGAAAAACCAGTACTTCAGAGGAAAGCTGCTGTATTTACAACACACTGTCCCGCGTGTCCAAGTCGACTCTACAGGGTTTCACTCTTCACTGCCTCCGAGCCACCGGGCGCCTCATTCAATCACAAGTGATTGACAGCAAAGCAACAACACTTCCTGCCTCCAGGCACGCGAATCCCTCCGTGGAGGTTCAATCCGCTCCCCGCGGAAAAAGCCACCGCTGTGTCGCGTTTCCACCCTCGTGCCCTGACGCCTGCTTTCCCACTTCTCCTCTACAGGTGGACGGATTTCTGACTCCACGCGGATCACTGAGTGGAGTAAAACCTCGAACGCGGCTCACTCCTCCTGTACCAGTCACAGCCGAGAACTCGTCGGTGGCGCCGGGGTCGCATCGCCAGCCTCTGGCACCGTCGTCCCCTCACCTGTGTGCAGCGACAGCCAGCCCTTGCGGTGCGCGATGTGGTGAGGCGCGTGCGCCTCCTCGTACGTCACCGGCTTGTCCCCTTTGCTCACTCGGACCCGGGCCGCCCGATTCTAGGAGGACAGAGAGGCCGTAAGTCCGCACGCCCGACCCAGGCGGGCACCCGGCCCCGGCCCCGGCCCCGGCCCCTCGTCCCCGGGCGGCTCACCTTGGCGCACACCACGGAGACGTGAAGGGCGCGCCAGGCACACGGCAGCTCTTGGCTCCAGGACAGCACCTGCGTGTGTGGAGGGGGGATTGTAACACGAAATCCAGGGCAGCCATGACCCGCCGAGCCCACCTCCCGCCGCGGAGCCAGCTCACCCGCTGTCCGAGCCTCCAGCTACCCATGGGCGCCGCCATTTTGGCTGAGCGCAGTGCGTGACGCTCCACCGCGCCGCGGGGGCAAAGGTCAGCGCGCCGTGGACGAGATCAAATCGGAGCCGGCGCAGCTGCGACTCTGTGGTGGGGGGCGGGGCCCGAGGGCGAATTGGGGGCGGGGCCGGGCGGACCCACGCTCTGGCGCTCATTTCTGCACCTCTTCGCCGGCCACCCCTGGAGCCGTGGTTCGGGGCGGAATGAGCGTGAGGTTTCGTCCGAAGAGCTTGTCCCGGTGTCCTGAGGACAGCAACGTGCCCCTCGCCGCACTCCCGGGCCTCCCCTTGGAGCGTTTTCTCAGTTTTTACACATTCAGCTACTTGAGTTGTCTCCAAATATTTTTTCTGCAATGTCGATATTAAAGCCCTAACGATACACGGAAACAAGCTCACAAAAACTGTCAAGATGCCATTTAAGAAAAAAAGATCGTCTACTTATATTCACACAGTAAAAATATACAAAAAGTCATTTCAAGTGTTAGCAGTAGTTATCTTTGGAAAGTATGATGATGTGCAATTTCTTTTGGTTTGTAATTTTTTCTCCTTGTAGTCTCTGTATTCTCTTTAATGAACATATCTAGTATTTCTTCCGTATTTCTCATAACTTACTTTGCTTTTTAGGCCGTATTTAATTTACTTTTAAAACTTTCTATTACAGTTTACTTTCAGTAGTTTTTTCAAATAATTGTCTTTAAATCAAACTCCTGGATTTTATCCACAATGAAGAACAAACACGTTTTGGTTAAAACTTCACCCAATTTTTCAACGAGGCGCTAAGCAGAAGGGAGGGGCTTCACCCTGCCCTGGGCGGGTCAGAACCTCAGGGACACCACGGGGCCTTGATGCTCAGACCAGGGCACTAACACCGTCATTGGTCTCACCGACTACAGTGAGGGGGAAAGTACCAACACTGGATGTCTTATTTCAGAATTCAACACTGTAATGGGGAAAAAAACCTCAAAACACAAAATTTAGGCTCCAGGTTCTGGAGTTGTGCCCTGGTAGGACAATCTGTACACTTGAGCCTCAGTTCTTTTCTATGAAATGGTTTTGTTGCTGATACCATGTCATAGAACTGTCAGTAGTAGTTGTCATTGGTTCTGTTAGGCTGATCATGTGAAATCGCCAACACTTGGCCTTTTTAGATCTACATCATCCACCCTGATGTTGCAGCGGCTGTGGTTTCCAAGGGAGGAAGGACAACACTAGCATCTATGTGGAGGGCAAATGCACGCACCAGTGGAGGGCGAGTTGCCCAACATCGCACTGGGAGAGGAAAAGGGACCAAGAAACTCATCTTGGCTTCAGTCTGTACATTCTGCATGATCAAGATTTCTTTGACCACTTGAAGATGGGTCCTCAAAAAAAACCGTAATAGAAGGACAGTGTCTTTCACTTTACTAGAAATGTTTTATTTCTAATTTATTAACTGGCCTCCAGCTGTTCTGCATACTGGGTAAGGGGGCGGAACAGGGGTGAGATGTTCTCCAATCACAGTAGTTTCCAACTGTGAGACCTTCCACCTCTTCCTGAAGGAGCCTTTTAAACTGATAGTATTTCATTGTCCAGTTTTATCATTTTATTTTAGAGAGACGTCCCCATGTTTCATTCTCCACACCCACTATCCATTGTTGAGGCACAGAATGGAGTAGGTTCAGTGGGCTAGGTCCCAAGCTAGTATTACTGACTTTAGCTTTGGGGTGCTGAGATAATCATCTCCCGACTCCTGATAGACCCAATTACAAACATCCTGTGCCACACTGGGACCTGTGGGAAGAAGCCACAAGTTCAGGACTTGGAGTAGATGGATATGGAAATTGGCTTCACATGTACCAGCAACACTTCACTTCCTGACTCTGACACGGCACTAGATCTGGACACAAAAAAGGGCTGATACTGCATTACACAGGGAACAGGGAGCCTGGATGGGGAGGGCAGAAAAGCTAAGGTAAGGACCATAACAGGAGCACTTACAGGGGCCTGACACCCTCGGGTGGTAGAATGAAGGTGAGGCTGACATCAGAGACTGTCCTGAGGGAGAAGTGCCTGCTGGAGGGGGCCAAGGACAGGCAGGAGGCTGGGGCATACAGCAGCATGTGGGAGCTGAGGGGTGAGAGGAGGAAAGTCACCACAACCAGGATCAAGGACTTCTTGGCTCATTTCTGCAGCCCTGACTTGTCAGTGCTTTTAACACTTAATTCTGAACTAGTTTTACTGATGTCTTAGGAACTCATGATAGGTTTATAACCAAAATTATATGTTTACTAGTGATTCAGAAAAAAAGAAAGAATTTTTCTTCCCTGGGCTAACTCACATCTGAGGAGCTAGGGAGAACTATAACAATATCAGACTTACATTCGCACAGATTTCTTTCTTTTTTTTCGGTGACAGAGTCAGAGAGAGAGACAGACAGGCAGGAAGGGAGAGAGATGAGAAACATCAATTCTTCTTTGTGGCTCCTTAGTTGTTCATTGATTGATTTCTCATATGTGCCTTGATCAGGGAGGCTACAGCAGACCGAGTGACCCCTTGCTCGAGCCAGCGACCTTGGGATTAAGCTGGTGAGCCTTGCTCAAACCAGATGAGCCCGCGCTCAAGCTGGCAACCTCAGGGTCTCAAACCTGGGTCCTCTGCGTCCCAGTCCGACGCTCTATCCATTGCACCACTACCCAGTCAGGCTCGCACAGTTTTCTAACACCAACCCTGCTAGGTCCTGTGTCTCAGTAAAACTAAGATATTACAGACATTGCTTAATACACCATTAAGAAAGAGAAGTGTATCCTCTTGAAAATCTGTTGAAAGCTATAAACCTTTTCCACAGAAGGAACAGCACACTTAATTTTCAGGAATTCAATGACTAAACCTTAACTTTACACAATGGGTAGACCCCAAATAAAGAACCCTCGGTTAGCCTGACCTGTGGTGGCGCAGTGGATAAAGCGTTGACCTGGAAATGCTGAGGTCGCCGGTTCAAAACCCTGGGCTTGCCTGGTCAAGGCACATATGGGAGTTGATGCTTCCAGCTCCTCCCCCCTTTCTCTCTCTCTGTCTCTCCTCTCTCTGTCTCTCCCTCTCCTCTCTAAAATGAATAAATAAAAAATTAAAAAAAAAAAAGAACCCTCGGTTAGTAGGGAACCAGTTGAGCTTCCCTGTTTCAGATTTCAGGAATAGCTAGAATAAGTTTTCAAAGGAACAGATTGCCCTGGCCAGTTGGCTCAGCTCAGCGGTAGAGCATCGACCCAGCATGTGGAACTCCCGGGTTTGATTCCTAGCCAGGGCATACAGGAGAAGCGCCCATCTGCTTTTCCACCCTTCCCCCTCTCCTTTCTCTCTTTCTCTTCCCCTAATGCAGCCGAGGCTCCATTAGAGCAAAGCTGTCCCGAGTACCATGGCATCCACCTCAGGTGCTAGAATGGCTCCAGCCCCAAAGGAGCAACGCCCCAGATGGGCAAGGCATTGCCCCTGGTGGATCTAATGCCGGGTGGATCCCAGTCAGGCACATGCGGGAATCTGACTGCCTCCCTGCTTCTAACTTCAGGGAAAAAAATTAAAAAATAAATAAAATAAATAAAGATAAAATAAAATTAACTGATTGATATTCAACAATCCTAAGACAGGTCTCCAGTGCCTGAACTTGGGGCCCAGAAATATTCTGCTGGATTTCCTACTGTGTTGGAGAAGCACCAGGGTAGCTTCCATGGCCCTGGATGGAGAAAACAAGAGGTTTGTGGTTTTCAAGGTGAACCAACATCTTAAAATTTGTTTTACTTAATGATACAGGAAGAGATGAGCTTGCAGTGCTTGAGGATTACAAATTCTTTTTAAGTTTCAGAAGGGAAAACATTTCCCTAAATTTATTAGCAGAAGACCAGGTTTCCAGAGTGCCAGTATGGCGCATGGCCTGTTCTGCACGTCCAGAGGCTTGCAGAACCCAAGGGGCAATGCCCCAGACACCAAGGAAGCCGCAGGTGTCCTCGCACTTCAGAAAAGGGGCCAAGGGGCCTGCATTCAAGGACGGGTTCCAGGACACTGGGCTCACTTTCCAAGTCTGGCAACAGCAATGAAAGGGACACAGAGAGCTCCTGATCACCACCTTGAGGCCAAGTTTTCCTGTAACCACAAAGCAGAGAGGCCCCAAGGCCTCAGCTGAGATTCACAGAGCTAGTGACACAGCTGGAACTGGGTTCTGAGGCTCAGTGAGGTCACCTTGGTGAGGGCTAGTGCAGGCCAGGACTTCAGCTGGAGAAAAGACAGGGAAGGGACTCAAATTCTGGCTCGAATGGCAGCAGGGGGGCCCATGTCAGGAGCAGTGCAGTGAAGTGAAGGGCTGGCACCGAGGGCCTAGGGGGTGGGCCTGCTGCCCTGAGAGTGTGGGAAGTAGAGAGGCAGCACTGAGGGCAGCGGCTCCCTCTCGGCTCACTGCCCACACAGGTCTGCTGCTCTGGGCCCATCCTCACCCACAGAATGGGACAGTGATGGAGGCACTTTGGAGCTACTACAAGGACAGTTAGCTCAGTTTCCCAGTAACAGCCTGAAGAATGGGTCTTCTTTCAGGGCCCAGCATGTACCCCTCCCTCAGAAGACACTGGTCCTCTTGGAGGAAACATGAACATTAAGGCCAGAGAGGAACCACCTGTTACTCTCATTTGTGCATTCATTTGTTTCACAAACATTTATTAAAGCGCCCACAGTGTACCAGGCCCTGGGGTGACAGGGAACACACAGCCCCTGCTCTCAAGGAGCTCACCGTCTGGGGAGGGGCATATGTGTGACCAGGTAAGTCACGATGCACATGGTCGTGCTGTGGGAGGTGTACACAACGTGCTGTGGGGTGTAGGACACAGAAGAGCGAGCAGGGTGGGGTTGGGGCGGGCTTCACGGTCAGTCAATAAATAGACTTGCCCACATGGGCATTCACTGAACGAGCTGCATCAACCCACTGATGCTGGGCTTGCCAGGAAGGCCTGTCTGCTTCCTAGGGCCCCTTCCCTACCCCTCTCCTGGAGACCCGTGTGCCCAACTGCAGTGATAGAGGGCACCCCTCTGCTCCAGAAACAGATGAAAGAGACCCCACTGCAGGGGTCACCCACGGAGCTGAGACAGAGCTCTTGTCTACACCTGACCCCAGGGCTGCTACACCCCCAGCAGCCTCTCTCCCCACTGCTCAGGAAACGCCAGGCCCCGTCTTTTGCCTTTCTACCTTCTCACATAGGCAGGGCACCAGCCCTCTCAGATGCCAACCCCAGGTGGACACCCCTCAGACCAGCTGCAACTCACAGCTGGCTCACCAGCTCGATGAGCTGCTGAACGTTCTTGTTGGGGTTGGACAGGCCGTTCCTGATGTTCTCCAGCAGGCACCTCTTCAACTCAAAAATGGCATCACTGTACCCCAAGCTCACGGCAGCCATGGGAGGCACTCCACTCCAAAGGCCAGGGATGTGCCATACGTGCTGCTTCTCTGGGTCACAAAAGGCCAGGTATGCTAGCGTCCGGAGGCCCTCTCCCTGTTTGTCCACCTGGGCGGCAGCTCTGCTCACATCAGCAGGGTGCTCCAGCAGCGGCTTCCTCTCCCGAGGCTTCGGGCCGGGGACAGACATGTCGTGAAGGTTCTGGTACACACACTGGTAGTTAGGCACGTGCCCCATTTTCTCCAGCCTCAGAACAGCATGCACCACAGCAGGTGGAATGTCCCTTGTTTCAGCTAAACTGACCACAACGACGTTGCTCAGCCCCATCATCAGAGTGGCCAGGGAGACCTCCAGCTCAAAGTGCTCCCCAGCCGTGGCCGGGGCACCTCCTATTAAACCCCCTGAGTCTATCACCAGGATGTGGTCACAGCCCAGGTCCTGGCTGAAGGACTCAGCCACCGTAACAAGTTGCATAAAGGCCCCCCGAGGACCACGACCCCTCCCTGTGGCAAACCGAAGCCCGAACATGGTATTGAGGAGAGTGGACTTCCCTGTAGCAGGCACGCCCAACGCCGACACCACCACCAGCCGTGACCTTCTCTCCAGGTGCGCATGTAGCTCCTTCAAGAGCCCGGTGACCCAGCACAGAGGGGTGCTCAGCGTGTTCCCATCAATCAGCTCCAGTGGCAGCCCCTGGACCAGCAGTTCCAAGGCCAAGCCTGGGAAGTGGGCAAAGCGCCTCTGGCCTGCTGGCAGCTTCCCTGCCTCCACAAGGCAGCTCTCTGCCTCATAAAACTGCCCCATCTCCCGCAGGAAGTGCTCCACCCCCAGGGGTTCCGGCCAGAGCGGCTCACGGAGGTCCCCAGCCCCAACCTGCTTCAGTCTCAGGGTCAGAACTGCCTCTGGAGACTGTCTCGGCCTTGGTTGGGCCACCCAGGCCAGCCCCCACTCCATCCACCTCAGGAAATACTGCCTCTCGCCTAAGGAGGGGCAGCTGATGCCCGCGATGAACTCCTGCATGCCCCCTGCAGGGTCGTGGCTGCTCTGCTGTGTGCGAAGTTCCAGCAGCCGGTGGCTCAGCTCTGCCCGGTGCTTGTCCGGAGGGTCCACCGCCCACTGCACCTGGCACAGCTCCTTCTCCACCCGGGCTGCCTTTCTCCACGGCTCCCCCTGCAGTCTCAGCTCATCCGCCGGTAGGCGTCTGAGTCTTTGATGTTCCTGGTGATCCGCTCCATCCGGTCCTTCGCCCGCTGACACTCCTCACAGTCCTCGCCGACCTTCAGCCCCAGCTTGCGGGCTGCGTGGGCCATGTCCTCCACCGACACCCTCCTGCAGGGGGACCGGGCCACGTGCGCCACAATGGAGCGGACCCTGCGCGTGAAACGCACCCCGTCTGTGCTGCTGACCTTCACAAGCACAGGTGAGTGGTCCATTTTCAGCACGGGGATCAGCCTGTTCAGGAACCGCAGGTTGGAGTTGTGTTTCCCACGGTAGGGACTCAGGATGAAGTAGTACTTGGTGGCTGACCCCTTCATAGAGGACAGCAGTTTGTACTCCTTCTTACTGATGTTGTCGGTCAGGATGAACACGGCCGAGGAGACTTCTGTCAAGAGCTTAAACTGCAGCCAGTGAGACCCAATGTCTCCTCTGAGGTTCAGAAAGGCCACGGGCTCAGGGAAGAGGTCCAGGTCCTCCCTGCCACTGGGTAGGAACCAGGAAATCTCCACCAGCCCATCTGCAATCTTCTGAGGGCTGGTGCCCAGGCTCATATCCCGATGCCAGAAGCAGTCTCGCTGCCTGTGGCCCGGGCTGAGCACGGCATTGAGCAGCTGGGACTTGGAGTTGCTGCTGACCTCCATGCGCACGAAGGCGAAGGCGGGCGCCCGGGGCAAGACCACGCTGTCCTCCCTGAGGCTGCCCACGCCCCTTGGGGGCTGTGACCACCATGTCCGCACGATGCCCCGCATGGCCCACAGCAGGAAGGTGTGGGCGTGGTTCTCCGAGTCGGGCAGAATGAGCGGGAGCGCGAACTGGCAGAGAGACAGCCTCAGCATGATTTCTTGCTGCAGGAAACTGTCAGAGGAAAGCAGCAGGGCACAGAGGAGGTCCAAGGGATTCCGGGCGTGTCAGGGGTGGCAGCTCGGAGAAGGAGTAGATGTCCGCGGAGATGTCATCAGCGGTGTCCCAGTAGATGACCTCCTCCTCCATCTGGCTCTCCTCCACAGGCCGGGTGTCTGGGAGCACATCCAGCACCATGGTGGTGTTCCTGGCCTCGGCATTGAGGGCCTGCAGCTTCCGGAGGAAGTTCCAGGGCAAGTCTTTGGGAGCCTGCGGAGCCCAGTTCCTCGTACTGTCACTGCTGATCTGCAGGGCGTCCTGGAGGCCGAGTTTCTGGACCTGGTGTGTCTCTAGCCCCAGAAGCAACAGCATTTCCTGCAGTCAGCTCCTCTCCACTGTAGAGGGAAATGAAGACATAAGTGCTCACCACGCAGGGCAGGGGCCAGGGCAGAAGCAGAGAGGGAACACCAGCATGAGGGTGGGGTGGCCTCCTTCAGAGAGCAGAATGCAGGATCCCTGGGCCACCTGAGACCAAGACACACATAAATCACACCACCCAGGTCTGAACACAGGCAGGCACGTGGACATCAGAGAAGGACAGGACACCAGGGGCCTCAGACAGAAGTCTGCGTATCTGTTTCTCCTGCAGCCTATGGGCTCCAGCACTGAGCCCAAATCAACTGGCTGGAGTGAGTGCACCCCGACGTGTGGGCAGCCCATTCTCCCCCCACCCACTCCCACCCCCACCCCCGCGTGCATCCTGTGCTTCTCCCTGCACTCGGTCTGGCAGTGGGTCCCCTCACACTGTAACCGGTCTGCCACAGGTGACACCATCCCTGATTCACTATGATTTTCTTGTTTCTGTTCTTTCCTCTTTACAAAATAATTAGAGAACATTTAAACAAAACAGGGAATTATTATTAGAGTGCTGCAAACCATAGCTAAACTATTTTGCAAGTCTGAAGCCAATAATACGGCTCTAAATTTTTATTGTATTCTTTGTTAGAGATGATCATAATTCTGTTCTTATTTGTTCTCACCTTACATCACCCATTCTGATCCGGCCTCTTACAAACACTGCATGCTCACAACAGCCATGCCAAGGGTTTCGGCCACTTCCCTGTCTTGGACATGGCCTCTTACCAATTTTCATATTACATGTAACTAGTACACTTTTAATGATAATTAGTCAACAAAATGAACACGATTCCTGCTGCTCTCCTGGATTCTCTCCGCTCCTTTCTCCAAAGAGGAAGCGACCCCTGTGACGCTACCCTAGGTGCTCCTGAAAACTATGGGGGCAGTTTCCACAGAAGCACAGGATGGTTTAGTCCCAGGCCCAGGTAACCAGTAGCAGTCAGAGCACTGGGGCACATCTGTCTCACTTCCCCACAGGGTCCACCAGCTGCCTCCTGTCTGCATGGACTCAGCAGGTTCTCGGGCGTGTGGCTGCAGCACGACCAGGAGCTGGTGAACTTGCTGCAGGAACAGCACTTGTAGGGAGAGACACTGAAGAAGAAACTCTCCATATGTGTTACTCAGGTTTCTCAGTATTGACGAAATGAAACCAGGGATATTTTCTTCTGAGATCAGACGAGATCGGGCGCATTCAGGGTGGTATGGCCGTAGACCAGGGATATTTTCTTATCAGACAGAGAACGACTGTCTCTACAGTATTTCTGAAGCAGCATGGTAGTTAAGTGCCGCAGGGAAAAGCCAGAGCAGAAAGCTTGTTACATACACACTCACTCATGCCCAGTGCATGACTCTCCACAGGCCTGTATATGAAACCAGCACACCGTAAGTGGTTCCCAAACCAGGCTGTGCTTTAGAATCACTTTGAAAAGGACTTGTTAAAAGTAACACCCAGAGATGCCAACTCCGTTACTCTATACTGTAATAGCTTCCAGGGGTTTGCTTTTTCTGGCAATATTATTAATATGTAAGTTGATATAAAGAGTTAGTGGCTCTGGCCAGTTGGCTCAGTGGTCAAGTATCAGCCCGGCATGTGGAAATCCCAGGTTCGATTCCCAATCAGAGCACACAAGAGAGGCGTCCATCTGCTTCTCCACCCCCTCCTTCTCATCTCTCTCTCTCTTCTCCACTCCTCTTACAGACATGGCTAGATTAGAGCAAGTTGGCCCCTCCGCCTCAGGCACTAAAAAATGGCTCCAGTTGCCCCAGATAGGCAGAGCACTGCCCCCTGGGGGGGTCTGCTGGGTGGATCCCTGTCAGGGTGCATGCGGGAGTCTGTCTCTACTTCCTCTCCTCTCACTAAAATTAAAAACAAAAAGTTAGTGGACTAGACATGATTTTGATGCAGCCAGGTGTGGGGACCACCAGCATGGATGCTGTCTTTCTTCAACAGGACAGGAAGTTGTAGCAGCGAGAAGAAACAAGACAGAAAACACATACCTGTTGGAAAGTCACTGTCCTGAGCCTCATTCGGACCATCTACAAAAGCAAAGGAAAACAAGTGTCAATCAAGCCAGATGCCTGGGACTCACACCAGTTTAAGCTGAACTCAGAATCCTCTCTGCTACTTATTGAGACAGAGTACTCCCAATTTTTCAAAATATACAACTACAGTTATTTTTAAATTTTTATTTAATGATTTACTGAGAGAGAGGAAGAGAAAGAGAGACAGAAGCATTGATCAGTTCCTGTATGTGCCCTGACCAAGGATGGAACCTGCAACCCTTGTGCATCGGGACGATGTTCCAACCATGAGCTATCAGCCATGACACACCAATTTGTTTTCACTGTGCCTGTTCCCTCTTTCTTTCCCCACCCCAATCCAACACCAAGCCCTGTGGTCTCCACCTCCATACTGAAGCTCGCAGTCATCTCCTTCCATTTCTCTCCATTCCAGATCTGGAAGAAAAACATACACACGGCCTCAGCAGCAAGTTAGAACTATCATCTATCCCAGCAATTCCACCTTTGGTAGATTCCTCCAAAAGATTGACTACAAGGTCTCAAAGAGATATCTGCACACCCACGTTCACATTGTTATTCACCAAAGCTAAAACACAGAAACAACCTGAATGTCCACCAGCGAACAAATGGACAGATAAAATGTGGTCTGTACGTTTAATGGCATGTTAGTCAGCCTCTAAATGGAACAAGGGTCCACAAAATGCTGCAGCACAGACAAACCCTGTGCTGAGAGAAATAAGCCAGTCACCGGAAGACAAACATGGTATGAGTCCATGTACAGGACTTACCCAGAGAAGTCAAATCATAAACACAGAAAGTATAATGGTGAGTGCCACGGGCTGGGGGAGAGGAGAACGGACGTTATAATTGAATAGGATAAAATTTCTATTGACAAGATGAGTCAAGTTGTGCGACGGACAGTGTTGATGGCTGCACAACAAAGTGAATGTATTTCATCACTAAACTGAATATTTAGAAATGGTTAAGATAGTAAACATTATTTTATGGTATTTTAACAAAAAAGGAAAAAACTCTGGGGAAGAACATTTTATAGTGAGTAATTCTGTGCCATTTAGTAAAGTCACAAAGTTGTGCGGTCCCTACTTCTTACCCATCTAGCTCCACAACATCTCCATCACTGGAAAGTAAACTGTGTTCCCATTAAGCAGCTTGCTTCACCTCTCCTCCCCGCCCATGCAGCAACCTCCATCCCCAGTTCCCAGCAGCTGCCACATTTTACACACCTACCAACCATGCACAAATTTCTCCACATCCTGGCCAACACTTCTCTTGTTTTTTGGTAGTAAGCATTACAAAGGGTGTGAAATAATATCTCATTGAATAAATATTTAATAAAACGTAGCAAAAAGGGCCTGACCAGGCAGTGGTGCAGTGGATAGAGCATCAGACTGGGATGCAGAAGGACCCAGGTTCGAGACCCCAAGGTCACCAGCTTGAGCATGGGCTCATCTGACTTGAGCAAAAAGCTCACCAGCTTGGACCCAAGGTCGATGGCTCGAGCGAGGGGTTACTCAGTCTGCTGAAGGCCCACAGTCAAGGCACATATGAGAAAGCAGTCAATGAACAACTAAGGTGTCACAACAAAAAACTGATGATTGATGCTTCTCATCTCTCTCCGTTCCTGTCTGTCTGTCCCTATCTATCCCTCTCTCTGTCCCTGTAAAAAAAACAACAACCCATAGCAAAAGTGATTAACACAAACTTATTTGTGTATTTTGTGGGGTTATTTTTGTATAACACTATTAATATCCAATAGAACACATTCATTTGGTGAAGCACCAGGTTAATGAAATTCACCTTGAAATTGAATCAATAAGAGAAAGATTTCTGGAGTGTGGCCAAACCTTCAAGCTGAAGTCTAGAGGAGCTGCTACAACCCTACCCTACAATCTCCATAGGAGCAAAAACCGCTTCTGGGGACCATGACCAGAAAGACCAGAAGCCCCAGTCTAATCAGGACAGTTCCACTTTATACCTGTTGTCCCAACAAGACACGCCTTTCCCTCTCAGAAGTGCTTAGAGCTTAGGAACTACTCAGTCACCCTGGACACATCTTGGGTAAGCAGACATAACACGTTCAAACGGAGTGTGTCCAGGTGAGCAGTGCAATCATCACCTGTTTTAAAACTAAATCCCACTTTGAATATTAAGGGAAGTTTAAAAGACACCTAGCCCCTTGGTTGGCAAACTGTGGCTCACGAGCCACATGCGGCTCCTTGGCCCCTTGAGTGTGGCTCTTCCACAAAATACCATGTGCGGATGGTACCTCGATAAGGAATGTACCTACCTATATAGTTTAAGTTTATAAAATTTGGCTCTCAAAAGAAATTTCAATCGTTGTACTGTTGATATTTGGCTCTGTTGACTAATGAGTTTGCCGACCACTGACCTAACCTGACCTGTGGTGAGGCAGTGGATAAAGCGTCAACCTGGAATGCTGAGATCACTGGTTTGAAACCCCTGGCTTGCCTGGTCAAGGCACATATGGGAGTTAATGCTTACTTCCTGACCCCCCCCCCCCAAATGAATAATAAAAAAAGACACCTAGACGGGATATTCTTATAAAAGTAAAATCAAAGCCTTATGTGGATTTACTCTCAAGGTCCATGTTCCCCAGGCCAGGCTGAGGCTGGAATCCAGAACCCCAAGGGGACAGAAGAAAGGTATCTGCTTTGCTGCGAGCCCAAGTCTAACTTTACCTGCAATGGCCACAGCTGCTTGTCTCTCAGATGCTTTTATTTCAGGGGCCACTTCTCCCAAATCTGACTGTCTGTAATAATTTCAGAAGAATGTTACAATTAAAACAATGAAATATGGCTCAGCGGTAGAGCGTCGGCCTGGCGTGCAGGAGTCCTGGGTTCGATTCCCAGCCAGGGCACACAGTAGAAGCGCCCATCTGCTTCTCCACCCCTCCCCCTCTCCTTCCTCTCTGTCTCTCTCTTCCCCTCCCGCAGCCAAGGCTCCATTGGAGCAAAGATGGCCCGGGCACTGAGGATGGCTCTGTGGCCTCTGCCTCAGGTGCTAGAATGGCTCTGGATGCAACAGAGCAACGCCCCTGAGGGGCAGAGCATCGCCCCCTGGTGGGCGTGCCAGGTGGATCCCAGTCAGAGGCATGCGGGAGTCTGTCTGACTGCCTCCCCATTTCCAGCTTCGGAAAAATGAAAAACAAACAAACAAACAAACAAAAAAAAAGCAATGAAATAACACTTTTTTTCCTTTCCAGTTGCCTGCATATCAAAATCTCTTGGATGAGCCTATGAAAACTACCAATCCTGATCACACCCCAGATACTCAAAACAAGAATCTCAGAGGTTCTGAGTCTGGACCAGGACACCACTGCTTCTGAAAGTGCCCTTGGTGGTTCTGATGTGCAGCCACATTGAGAAAGCATCGGTCTAGAAGAACCAGCAATCCCAGACACTACGAGCCAGAGCATAAACACAGCCACTCAGAAAAACATAAAAGTATACATACCCTCTGACCAGTAATTCCACTTCTACCCTAAGGAAATAATTAAAATTAAGATTTAGTTACAAAGATGTTGGTGCGAGTTTTATACAGCATAGCAAAAAACTGGACACTTTTAAAAATCAAATCCAATAACGGGAAATTCAGGTACAGTCTTAGTCTACAACCATTACAGAACAGTCTACGTGGATCTTGCTTTGTAGCCAAAAGCATGCCGATAGGACGTTGAATGGTGTTAGTGGGGAAGTCAGGTTAGAGTGTGCACAGTGTGAGGACGATTTGATAAAACTGACCCTATTTATCTACAGGTCGACTCAGAGGGTGTTCATCAGAAGTAGACAATGTGGGCAGGGAGGTATGGTCCTGAATTCTTCTAAGTACGTTTGATAAGTACGGTCCACTTTAGAATCAACTATTTTTAGGTATGTCATAGGAACGAGTAAATGTGCAAGCTGGTCAGGAGCCAAGGTGCCACCCTGCAGCAAGGACACACAGATAAGGAGTGGAGGAAGCCGGACAAAGCACTCACAGTGCTGCACTGGGACTGGAGGTCCAAGTGTGAACTCGTGATCTCTGCACGCACGCTCATGTCCACGTGTGCATGCGTGTTTGTGTATGCACGCATGGATTTCCAGGCTGCTCCACTGAAAGGGCCGGAGTAGCAACGAGCACACCAAACACCCTTTAATATCACCCCACACTAAAACACACCGGTCTCTGTGGAGAAATGCCTGATGCCAGGCCTGGTCAGGGAAAGAACTAAATGAGGCTAAGCATCTGACTTCAGAAAATACAAACTCCTTAAAAAAGTGCTGGGGCATGTCAGAGCACACAGCAACCAGCCCGAAGGGATTCCCACTGTCATGTTTGGGACACTTTGAGCATGAACATAATTAAATACAACATTTAATTAAAAGCTATTGAAAAACAGGAATGAATGAGTGTATACACCAGGCAGAAGAACAAACGGGGTGGGGGGACAGGGGCAGAGGGCTCTCGCCCTAAGGAGCGCTGCTGTGGGGCTGTGGCCACTGGCAGAGCACTGCATGCCACCACCACCATCAGGAAACGCCCAACAGTCCTGGATAGAAATGCTGACAGGAAACAAGGTCTTCACCAAGTCTTAAAATGTTTCCTCATGGATCGCTTACCATGAGGTTTCAGTAAGGTAGAATAGAACCCAGCAATTACACTTCACTGGGTGCTCAAACCAGTGACAATGGGTGCCCCTACTGTGGTCCCCTATGGAAGGACCCAGCATTACCTGAGCTGAATTCTGGCTAAGAATGTAGAACCTGGATCTAATCGTGTGGACAAATCCAAAATGAAATTTCATGCTAGACGGGGAGAAAACTGTATTTTCCAATAGTATGAAGGTCATAATAGACAACCAAGAAAAAACTGGGCCCTGGCCGGCTGGCTCAGTAGTAGAGCGTCAGCCTGGCGTGCGGGGGACCTGGGTTTGATTCCCGGCCAGGGCACATAGGAGAAGCGCCCATTTGCTTCTCCACACCCCCCTTCTTCCTCTCTGTCTCTCTCTTCCCCTCCCGCAGCCAAGGCTCCGTTGGAGCAAAGATGGCCCGGGCGCTGGGGATGGCTCCTTGGCCTCTGCCCCAGGCGCTAGAGTGGCTCTAGTCGTGGCGGAGCGACGCCCCAGAGGGGCAGAGCATCACCCCCTGGTGGGAAGAGCGTAGCCCCTGGTGGGCGTGCCGGGTGGACCCCGGTCGGGCGCATGCAGGAGTCTGTCTGACTGTCTCTCCCCGTTTCCAGCTTCAGAAAAATACAAAAAAAAAAAAAAAAAAAGAAAAAGAAAAAAAAAAGAAAAAAAAACCTGAAGAACTGTTCCAGATTAAGGATGCTGAAGGGACAAGAAAACAAAACGCAATGCCTAACCCTAGACTGGATCTTGAAGTTAACAGACAAATTATATGGTCTACTGACCAAATTGAAACCTGTGTGTTGTCAGTGTTAAATTTACTGATTTTGACAACTATACTGTGCTTACGCAAAAATATCTCTATTCTTAGGAAAGAGACACTGAAGGATTCTTAGGAAAGAGACGCTTAAGAAAAATTTACATCCATTTGTATTTATATGTGCGCGCGTGTGTGTACACAGACAGACAGACAGCAAGAGAGAGAGATAAATGAGAACAGTAAAAAATGTCAAGAATAAGACACTCTGGGTAAGGGGAATTTTTATACTTGTCATTTATCTCTAAGCAGAAAATATCTCTAAATAAAAAGTTTAAAACATTAATAGTGGTTAGTTTATTTCTGTGTAGTGTATCAGTTTATGTGGTCTTATTTTAATTCGTTTAAATAAAAGCATGTTCTTATTTAATAAAACCACAAGGCCTGTGAAATGATGCTATGAGTGGGGGGTCGGGGCCAAGATACAACACGCATGCCCACCGGAGACCTCATGACCTGGTGCCCCTGGGAACCAGTGCCCCCTCGGAGAATAGCAATGCAGCTCCACCTAATTCACCAGCAAAACAGACGCTTAGTGTTCATCCAGTCCAGGCTCCCAGAGGAAGTTTCAGGACCTATGCTTGTTATTCCAGCATGTTCCTGGGGTCTCACCCTCTGCCCTCTCTGAGAAGAGTGACAGTAACCACAGCAGGCACTGTGCTCATGGCTGCTTCAGCCCTTCACAGCCAGAGCACCGAGTAACTGAATTCACCTGAACCCACTGCAGATAAAAATGGGAGTTGACATAGTCTTCTCTTCACTCTCCGCAGAGAACATATACAGGTACTACTTTTGTAACAAGGATAAAAAGCAACCTTACCAAAAGAAAACAACTGAACCAGTTAAATATAGTTCCCCAAAGAGAAAGAAGCTGGCCTGGCGGCCCCAGGTCCACAGGGGACAGAGGACATTCACACCCCAAGGCAGGATACTTTCCAGCTACCTCCCAGAGCTCCCAGGACTGAGTTGAACTTCAACCCTCTCTTTCCCACACAAGAAAGCAGGGGAACAAGTGACATTATCACAGGGATAACTCCGAGTTTGTGCCAATCTATAAGAATAAACATAGGCCCTGGCTGGTTGGCTCAGTGGTAGAGCGTCAGCCTGGCGTGCAGGAGTCCCGGGTTCGATTCCCGGCCAGGGCACACAGGAGAAGCTCCCATTTGCTTCTCCACCCTTCCCCTCTCCTTCCTCTCTGTCTCTCTCTTCCCCTCCCGCAGCCAAGGCTCCATTGGAGCAAAGTTGGCCCGGGCGCTGAGGATGGCTCTGTGGCCTCTGCCTCAGGAGCTAGAATGGCTCTGGTTGTGGCAGAGCGACGCCCCAGATGAGTAGAGCATCGCCCCCTGGTGAGCACGCCGGGTGGATCCCAGACAGGCGCATGCGGGAGTCTGTATGACTGCCTCCCCATTTCCAACTTCAGAAAAAATACAAAAAAAGAATAAACATAAAATTCTGCACTTCACTCTTGTGGACACTCACACCTGACGGAGTCCCTGTGCTGGATCTGGGAGGACCGTCACTACAGGAGAGCACAGCAACAAAACCTCAGCTCTGTCCACTGCTTTTATCAAATAACTCTGCTTTTAAATCACAAGGTTGAAACCACAACCTCCACTGGGATACTTGGAGACTGGGGTCTTCAGGGGGATTGTTAGTGTCAAATGAGGTCATAAGGGGGCCATGATCTGATGGGATTGGTATTCTATCAGAGGAGGAGCAATCCTGGGGGTTCTTCTCTGCCTGCAGACTCAGAAGAAGGTATGCACCTACAAACCAGGAACAGGGCCTCAGGAGAAGCTGAATTGACCTGCACCGTAATCTGGGACTTCTAGGCTCCAGAACCGAGAAATAAACGTCTGTTGTTAAGTTCCCCAGTCGGGGTACACTGTTGGTTACAGCGACCTGAGTTGACCGATGAACACTCCAAACTACCCCGCAAGTGGAAATATAAGAAACCACATGACACACAGTGACATAGAACCCTTCATGGCAAGTTTCAAATATCGAACAGCGAAATAAAAAGCTCACAGGAACAGGAACACAGAGAACACACAAACAAACCCACCCGAAACAGAGAGCCTAATAACCAGAACAGTGCCACAATACATTTGTCCAATGAGCACACACCCTGGGAACAGGGGTGAGCTTAGCACCCAGGAAGTCATAGGCACAGGAAGGCTTCTGAGCCAAACAAAAGACTGCCGAGGACACCTGCAGCACTTCAAGGGCACACTCACACTGGAATCAAAAGTAACATTGACCAATATAATAGTAGGTGAATGGGCAGACCAATGAAAGCAAATGGCAAAACTATTAACTTATATGTATGCATATACATGTAAAAGCAAACACAGAAATAAAGAAAGATAACTGTAAACCAGAAATCAAAAACAAAGAAGAGCTATAAATAAATTAGGAAAAAATTAAAATAGTAAAAGAATGAGATGATTCATTGCTGTACATGAATAAGAAAAATAGGGAAGTAAATAAGCAAGGTAAATAATTAATTAAACCTACTCAAAGAATTGACAACTCAGTATTTGAAGAACACAGTGGAGAAATGAAGACATGCACCAAGGTATGTATGTACCAGCCAAATCTGAGAACATATATCCAAACTAAAAGTGACACAGAAGAAAGTGACAAAACTAACAAAATCTCTCAACTCCATCACTGAGTGCATCGCCCAATGGAAAAGGAGAACAGAATGAAGCAAAACATTACTTCCCTTCCATTAAACATTACCTCCATGTCTGTAATACAGCAGCTAAGTAAAGTAAATATATCATACCTTTGAATCTTCATTGGCCTCTCCTTCCTGCCTCCGATGAGGAAACAAAGGCAGTGTTTCTCCTCAGCACCATCTTCTTCTGAGCAAAGAACATGGGATCATCAACATACTGAATTGTCATGTAATAAAATCATTTTCAGACATTGATCCTGTAGGAAACCTTAACTGCTTATGGTCGTAATCACACTGGGGAAACTTTTGAAAATAGGTAAACAGGAAAAAACCCACAGTGGACATAGAAATACACAATGCCTTATCCCCACAGACAGCATCAGAGATACCATTTCATAATCCCGCGGAACAAGCAGCTGAGAACAGCCTCCCCCGGGGGCCACCTCATTTCAATATTCTATGAGACTCCGGCCTAAGAGACACCCCCATGGCCCAGCCCCTTAAGAATCCTCCTCACAGGAGGATTCACTGCTCCCCTCCGGGAACACTAACAGACTGCGTGGGTGCCTCTCCTCTCCTCCCTCCCCATCCTCCCCTCCGCACCCTCCCCCTTCCCATAAGACCAGCACCCGGTGCCGCAGCGGGCACCACGCTCCGGGCTCCCCCCTGAACCCATCTCCCAGCCCCCTTTCCTGCGAGTCCCCTACTCGGCCACCGCGACCCCCACAGACTCCCGGGACCTCCCCCGACCTAAACCCTGCCTCACTTCTCTCCCCCCACAGGGACGCCCTGGACACCACCCAGAGTCACCGCAAAGTTACCGGGAGGGGTCTACAACGCCAGCCAGAACGTGGGCCCCAGTCGGGAGGGAACGTGGGCCCCCCTAGGCTGACGACTGAAGACTCCCCGAAAGGGCACCATTCCCCACAAACGAAAGTGAACGACCTCCCTGAAGACTCCATAGCTTCATAACGAAAGGTAAGAGCCCCCATTTACATGTAAAGTTTTTTCAGAGTCTAACACCCTCTCATCCTCAGAGAGCTATGTCACGCAACTTAGACTAAGAACCTGTTCTAAGAACACCAACAGGCGCCTCCTGCGACATGACAAATCTGTCTTCATGTGCACACTGTGCGCCCTCACAGACACGGGGCCAGCGGAAAGCGTCCACCCGGTGGGCTCCAACCAAACACAGACCACAGCCTGACCTATGGTGGCGCAGTGGATAAAGTGTCAACCTGGAAACGCTGAGGTTGCTGGTTCAAAACCCTGGGCTTGCCTGGTCAAGGCACATATGGGAGTTGATGCTTCCTGCTCCTCCCCCCTTCTCTCTCTCTCTCTCTCTCTCTCTATCTCCCCTCTCTCTATAATGAATAATTAAAATCTTAAAAACAAACAAACACAGACCACAGCTGACAGAAAACCTCGGAACACAGAAGGGAAAAATCACAGAAAGTAAATGGCACGATGCTTCTCTCCCCTCACAGCCTTCTCATCCTAATCCATGGCACGTTTTTTATTACAAAAGTAACCTAACTTTGCCACTGAAGGATTCCCTGTTTCTACATTCAAAGCTCACTGAGGGGAGAAATTCTATTTCTTCCATCACAACGACCATGAGACATGAAATAAATTTTCTTTCACAGAAAATGCACGAGCAGGCTCTTCCCTGAACACTTCTTTCTAACATACCGAGCAGCCGCTACCCATTGCAGAAAGTCTGCCTTAAGAAACCCTCAGCTCCGTCTCCAATCCCTATTCCCTCTCCTTCACTCTTACTTACCTGAAACCACCTTCACCTCCCTTTACTCCACTCTCTCTCCTCCCGGCACCTACGACAATGAGTCTCCAGGGCAAAGCAGACCCATTGTGAGCGGCATCGCCGCCACTTTGACCTCTTCACAACCCACCATCTACCCACAAGAATACACTCATTTCAGAAGCCGATCAACAACTGCTGGTTGACACAGTCACAGCAAAAGGAGAGGCGCAATGATACTTCCCCCTTTAACTTCTTGAATTAATTTGGCCTTTTATTCTCCCCCTTTTTCTCTGGGGTGTGTGTGTGCTATCATTTATGGCACAGGGAGAATAGCACGGTACTTTCCCTGCAGATTTGCAGAAATTTCTCTGGAAGTGAGATAGAGGGTGTAAATTCCACAGAAAAGCCTATAAGCATCTTTTCCTAGGCCCATAGACCTAGGAGGCTGGCTATGATATCCCCCAAAAGGGGCTAGATCTATGGAATAACTCCCTCCTAAAATCCTATTAGAAAAATCTAGATTATGACTTATGAATAGGTAGAATTCAGAGACTAAACACAAAAGCACCTTTTAGCCTAAACCCAATCCATTACTTAACCCCCAGTCCATTACTCATTATAAAAATAGAAAAAATTTCCTCTCACATAGCTTCTTACATACCTAGCCTTCAGATATGGAATGTTCTGGGAGTAATAGTTGGAATTACTAATAGATGAAAAATAGTAGACAAACATAGCTTTTACTAGACAATAGGTAGCTAAGTAAAATAGAATCAACAGAGTCTTTTTAGAAGTTTGTGCCAATATTGTGGTTCCTGCTGCTCAAGTTATTGTATAACTGTACTTAATGACTTACCACCTGATTCACAGCTTAAAAAAATATACTAACCTTTTCCTGAAATTTTTACTCATATTAAAGCAAAAATAACTGTTTATCAATATATTCCACATACCATGTAATTATAACTTAGTGTATAAAAATAAAGCTATACTAGCCCGTGGCAGAGATGCCTGGCAGTGAATGCTAAAGAATTCGGCTCTCTCACTCGTTTCTTGCTGGCTGATGCTGTCTCTTCCTGCGGGGACCCCTCGATCCACCCTGGGGCAGGACCCCAGTACACTCAGAGGAAAGCTATGGGACAGTCGGGTGAGCTGAGACCCAATGACCCCTCCACTTATCCATGACCCTAACCCTCTCCCTTCCTTAATACTAATACACCCCAGCCCCCTGCTCAAATGGCCTCAGCTTCCCCATGGGCTACTTTGTTCCCCTCCCTCTACCAGGAACCCAAATCACTAGACACAGCAATAACCGACTTCTCTGGATTTTAGAAAGCTTCCACTGTGCTAGGTCACTGCAACCCTATGTCCGAGCCCTCTCAGGACAGATTTGTAGGTCACTTCACTGCTCCTCTGTCAGACCTCCCATCGCGGGGCTCCTCTTCTCCTCAGAGCCTCAGGGACCCAGTCTGGGGGGCACCCTTCCTTCCCTCTGTGTTCAGTCGTAGAAAGGATGAACGCTGACTCCATCTCCCTTGGATTCACACTACTAAACCTCTCCCTCACAAACTCAACAGCACTGTCACACTCCACACACCCGGGACACACGGGAAAGGACAGGTAATCTGGATAACATTTCCTGACACCACAGGCGGACAGTTTTGGTTTCTTTTCCACGGATGCAACCAAGTTGTTCACTGGCCATGGAGTGTCGGCAGAGGCCACCCGACACTGCTTGGCGGATCACACCCACCCATAAAGACTCGCTAAAGTCGGTGGGCCCTGCTTTCCCACGGACTCTTCCACTGCCCTTGCAATGGACCCTTTCAGTTCACTTTCAACTGTGGACCAACCTCCCGGCTGCAGGGTAACCCTGTGATCGCTGACCCTCCCTCCTTCAATAAGTGAGACAAAACCCCCTCTGTTTCGTCTTCACTTTTCTGCGCTGATGCCTGTCTATCCTATTTAACAATAGCACACCTTTGAAACGTAAGGGTAATTTTTTCCTGCAGTCCTCAGAGCAAGCATATCAGCAGAGCAGAAGCCAACCACCCACACTGTTGTTATTGTCACGGTCATTGTTAACTATCTTATTCCTGACCACGTAAAAGAAATTTCAGTATATACATTTTTACTTTTTTTTTTTTTTAAATAAATTTTTATTTTAATGGGGTGACATCAATAAATCAGGGTACATACATTCAAAGAAAACATTTCCAGGTTATCTTGTCATTTAGTTCTGTTGCATACCCATCACCCGAAGAGAGATCATCCTCCGCCACCCTCCATCCAGTTCTCTCTGTACCCCTCCCCCTCCCCCTCCCCCTCTCCCTCCCTCCCTCCCCCCACCCCCCATAGCCACCACACTCCTGTCCATGCCTCTTAGTTTCGCTTTTACGTCCCACCAACGTATGGAATCCTGCAGTTCCCGCCCTTTTCTGATTCGCTTATTTCACCCCGCACAATGCTACCAAGACTCCACCATTCCTCTATAAGTGATCCAATGTCACCATTTCTCCTAGCTGAATAATATACCATGGTGTATATGTGCCCCATCTTCTTCATCCAGTCCTCTATTTTTTTTACAGTGATTAAAAGCCTTTAAGCAAACTCTTGGCCAATACAGCAAGAATCCCTAAAAGAGTAGTGTCCTTAACATGTTCCCCAAGTCCAAGTTGGCCCCATCACCATGCCAAATCCCTGAAAAATGCAACCCAACCACAGTTCAGTCTGTTAGGAGCTGTCACAGGGAGCAGGAGTCCAGGAAAGTTCCCCACAGGAAAAGTCCGCATGGCACTGGGATTGTTGTCACCATTCTATACTTTGCAGCTCATGTCCAAGTCCCAATGACCGCTGCTTCTAGCTGGTAATGATTCAGGTAGACTGGAAAAAGCCATTTGCAGCATGCATGGATATGAAGCTTCTGTTCTCCTCTGCCTGAAAAGTTGAGACCAGGTTGCTTTTCCCTGGAGCTCTGTGACTGTAGCCTGGTAAAGAGAACCTTGGGATACACTAAGCTGGGTGGCAAAGGTAAATTCATAATACAAGTTGGCAAAAGGAGGAAAGAGAGCTCTAAATTAGGAGTAGGTCCCAGCCTGAAATATGAGTGGGGCATTGAGGTAGGAGGGATAAAGGAAACACTATATATTAAGCAAAGCAGCAGAAAATAGGACTATCAACACCCACAACAGAGATCTTTGAGGGAAGAATAAAAAACCTGACTATTCAGGCAAAACATAGTTAAGTGGCCCTTGTGCGAATGAGATCAGTTTACCTGCTTCTTGGAAGAAATACCCTAGGCTCGTCCACAGTGTCGTAGATGGGGCCGACGGCCCTGGGCACCTTCAGCCTTCAGTGGCAAACCCCAGCTTTCTGGGCAAGGTTAGGTCATAGGTGGCTGGAGCAGGACTGGAAGAGACTGAACCCTCCCCTAGAGGAGCGAGGGGGAAGCCCACCTTCCAGTGTCCCTGTTTCCTCGCAGCAGAGGCGTGTAAGCCTGGCAGGCTTTAGCTCAATGACCTTCCTTTCCACTATTGAAGCAGGACCCAGATGGCATCCTATGAGACCCCTTTGGGGTGTTGGAGCCTTTAAGGGTGTATCCTAAAAGCTGGTAGTCCCCCTGATCTCTATTGGGCTTTTTCTGCCTCTAGGTATCTTAAAAGCCATTCTCAGAAGATCTCGCTGAGGGGTTTGAGGATCCCCATCCGCCTATATAAATCTTTTCCATATATCTGGAGCTGTTTGGAAAAAAGACAGAACAGTGTTATTAGCTAGATCTAATAAAGAAGGTAGTAGTTTGCAGGCGAAAAAGATTTGGTGTCTCCTGTTCATCAGCATTCAAAAGAAATGTAAATTTTTTTTTTTTAAGTAAAAAGCATGATATGGTAGACCCGTCGGAGTCATTGGCCTGGTGTGCAGGATTCCCGGGTTCGATTCCTGGCCAGAGCACACAGGAGAAGTGCCCATCTACCTCTCCACTCCTCCCTCTCTCCTTCCTCTTCGTTTCTCTCCTCCCGCCCGCAGCCAAGGCTCCACCAGAGCAAATCCACCCTGGGCACTAAGGATGGCCCCACGGCCTCCGCCCCTGTTGCTAGAATGGCTCGGGTTGTAACAGAGCAACATCCCAGATGGGCAGAGCATTCCCCCCGGTAGGCATGCCAGGTGGATCCCAGTCAGGCGCATGCAGGAGTCTGTCCGACTGCCTCCCCATCCCCATCCTCAGAAATATACAAAAAATAAATAAATAAAAGAAAAAATACTAAAAAAAAAAAAAAAAAGGGAGGGGGCCTTCCCTTGTGCTAAAGCTCCAGGGAGCATGGAGTGAGCTTGAGTATGTCCTATGAAACATGGAGCTCTATGTTTACATATAAGTCTTTGAAGAAGGAGGAACTGCTGAAGTAGTTTATCAGCATTTGTCCCTAAGACAGCAGTCTTTGTAGTGGGAACACCATATGTAAATATTTGCTGTCTGTCTATAGATTAAGGGGGGAATATGGCAAATGCTGAAAAGTCATGATCTTTGTGACCCTCCCCTCCCCCAACCCCCTCCCTCTCCTCCCCCCACCCTGTAACCCCAACACTGTTGTTCATGTCTCTGAGTCTCATCTTTATGTCCCACCTATGTATGAAAGCATATAGTTCTTAGTTTTTTCTGATTTACTTCTTTCACTCAGTATAATGTTATCAAGGCCCATCCATGTTGTTGTAAAAGATCCTATGTCATCATTTCTTATGGCTGAGTAGTATTCCATAGTATATATATATACCAAAGCTTTTTAATCCACTCGTCCTCTGATGGACACTTAGGCTGTTTCCAAATCTTTGCTATTGTGAACAATGCTGCCATAAACATGGGGGTGCATTTCTTCTTTTCAAACAGTGCTATGGTGTTCTTGGGGTATATTCCTAACAGTGGTATAGCTGGGTCAAGAGGCAGTTCGATTTTTAATTTCTTGAGGAATCTCCATACTGTTTTCCATAGTGGCTGCACCAGTCTGCATTCCCACCAGCAGTGCAGGAGGGTTCCCTTTTCTCCACATCCTCGCCAGCACTTATTCTGTGTTGTTTTATTGATGAGCGCCATTCTGACTGGTGTGAGGTGATATCTCATTGTGGTTTTAATTTGCATTTCTCTAATCATTAGTGATGTTGAACATTTTTTCATATGCCTATTGGCCATCTGTGTGTCCTCTTTGGAGAAGTGTCTATTCATTTCTTTTGCCCATTTTTGGATTGGATTGTTTGTCTTCCTGGTATTAAGTTTTACAAGTTCTTTATAAATTTTGGTTATTAACCCCTTGTTAGATGCTATGTCAAATATATTCTCCCATTGTGTAGTTTGTCTTTTTATTCTGTTCTTATTGTCTTTAGCTGTGCAGAAGCTTTTTAGTTTGATAAAGTCCCATTTGTTTATCCTGTCTTTTATTTCACTTGCCTGTGGAGACAAATCAGCAAATATATTGCTGCGAGAGATGTCAGAGAGCTTACTGCCTATGTTTTCTTCTAAGATGCTTATGGTTTCACGGCTTACATTCAAGTCTTTTATCCATTTTGAGTTTATTTTTGTGAGTGGTGTAAGTTGGTAGTCTAGTTTCATTTTTTTTGCAGGTAGCTGTCCAGTTTTCCCAACACCATTTGTTGAAGAGGCTGTCTTTACTCCATTGTATTGTCTTACCTCCTTTGTCAAATATCAGTTGTCTATAGAGCTGTGGGTTTATTTCTGAGTTCTCTGTTCTGTTCCATTGATCTATGTGCCTGTTCTTATGCCAGTACCATGCTGTTTTGAGTACAATGGCCTTATAATATAACTTGATATCTGGAAGTGTGATACCTCCCGCTTTTTCCTTCCTTTTCAGGATTGCTGAGGCTATTCGTGTTCTTTTTTGGTTCCATATAAATTTTTGGAATATGTGTTCAATGTCTTTGAAGTAAGTCATTGGTATTTTCATTGGTATTGCATTGAATTTATAAATTGCTTTGGGTAATATAGACATTTTAATGATGTTTATTCTTCCTAACCATGAGCACGGTATATGCCTCCACTTATTCATATCTTCCCTGATTTCTTTTATCAATGTTTTATAATTTTCTGAGTACAAGTCTTTAATCTCCTTAGTTAGATTTATTCCTAGGTACTTTACTTTTTTGGTTGCAATGGTAAAGGGGATTGATTCCCTGATTTCTCTTTCTGACAGTTCATTATTAGTGTATAAAAATGCCTCTGATTTCTGAGTGTTGATTTTATATCCTGCCACCTTGCCAAATTCTTTGATCAGGTGTAGTAGTTTTTTGACTGAGACTTTAGGGTTTTCTATATACAATATCATGTCATCTGCAAATAATGATAGTTTTACTTCTTCTTTTCCAATTTGGATGCCTTTTATTTCTTTTTCTTGTCTGATTGCTGTGGCGAGGACTTCCAGAACTATGTTGAATAAGAGTGGTGAAAGGGGGCACCCCTGCCTTGTTCCTGATCTTAAGGGGATTGCTTTTAATTTTTGCCCATTGAGTATGATGTTGGCTGTGGGTTTGTCATAGATGGCCTTTATCATGTTGAGGTATGTTCCCTGTATTCCCACTTTGCTGAGAGTTTTGATCATGAATGGGTGCTGGACTTTATCAAATGCCTTTTCTGCAGCTATTGAAATTATCATGTGGTTTTTCTCCTTTCTTTTGTTTATGTGATGAATCACATTGATTGATTTGTGAATATTGTACCAGCCTTGCCTCCCAAGAATAAATCCTGCTTGATCATTGTGTATGATTTTTTCCATATATTGCTGGATCCGGTTTGCTAATATTTTGTTGAGGATTTTTGCATCTAAGTTCATCAGGGATATTGGCCTATAATTTTCTTTTTTTGTGTTGTCTTTGCCTGGTTTTGGAATCAGAATTATGCTCGCCTCATAAAAGGAGTTTGGGAGTCTTCTTTCCTCTTGAATTTTTTGAAATAGCTTGAGAAGGATAGGAGTTAGTTCTTTTTTGAATATTTGGTAGAATTCACTTGTGAAGCCATCAGGCCCAGGACTTTTCTTTTTTGGGAGTTTTTTGATAGCTGTTTCAATCTCATTTGTTGTAATTGGTCTGTTTAGGTTTTCTGATTCTTCCAGATTGATTTTTGGAAGATTATATGATTCAAGGAATTTGTCCATTTCATCTAGGTTGTCTAGTTTTTTGGCGTACAGTTCTTCATAGTATTTTCTTACAATATTTTGTATTTCTGTTGTGTCAGTTGTTATTTCTCCACTCTCGTTTCTAATTTTATTTATTTGAGTCCTCTCTCTTTTTTTCTTGGTGAGTCTTGTTAAAGGTTCATCGATCTTGTTTACCTTTTCAAAGAACCAGCTCCTGGTTTCATTGATCCTCTGTATTGTTTCTTTAGCCTCTATGTCATTTATTTCTGCTCTGATCTTTATTATTTCCTTCCTTCTACTAGTTCTGGGCTTTACTTGCTGTTCTTTTTCTAGTTCTTTTAGATGCAGGGTTAAGTTGTTTATTTGAGCTTTTTCTAGCTTCTTGAGGTATGCCTGTAATGCTATAAACTTCCCTCTCAGGACTGCTTTTGCTGTGTCCCATAAATTTTGAGTTGATGTATGCTCATTATCGTTTGTTTCTAGGAATTTTTTAATTTCTTCTTTGATCTCAATGTTAACCCATTCATTGTTTAATAATGTGCTATTTAGTTTCCAAGTGTTTGAATGTTTTTCAATTTTTCTATTGTGGTTGATTTCTAGTTTCATGCCATTGTGATCAGAGAAAGTGCTCGATATGATTTCAATCTTCTTAAATTTGTTGAGCCCGCTTTTGTGCCCTAACATGTGGTCTATTCTAGAGAATGTACCATGAGCGCTTGAAAAGAATGTATATTCTGCTGCTTTAGGATGAAAGGTTCTGAAGATATCTATTAAATCGAGTTGATCTAATATGTCCTTTAAGTCTGCTGTTTCTTTGTTAATTTTCTTTCTTGAGGATCTATCTAATGATGTTAATGGGGTATTGAAATCTCCTACTATTATAGTATTGCTGTTGATCTCGCCCTTTAAGTCTATCAAAGTCTGCTTTATATATTTAGGTGCTCCTATATTAGGTGCATAGATATTTATAATGGTTATATCTTCCTTTTGGATTGCTCCCTTTATCATTATGTAGTGACCTTCTTTATCTCTAACTATGGTCTTTGTTCTAAAGTCTATTTTGTCTGATATAAGTATTGCTACCCCAGCTTTTTTTTCATTTCCATTTGCGTGAAATATTTTTTTCCATCCTTTCATCTTCAGTCTGTGTGCATCTTTTGATTTAAGGTGTGTCTCTTGTAGACAGCCTATGTATGGGTCCTGTTTTCTTATCCACGCAGCTACCCTATGTCTCTTGATCGGATCGTTTAATCCATTAACATTTAAGGTTATTACTGATATGTAATTGTTTATTGCCATTTTTTTTCTTTAAAACTGTTTTTCTCTTTTGCTATATTCTTTTTTTCCTTTGGCCTGTTTACAACAGGTCCCTTAGCATTTCTTGCAGCCTTGGTTTGGTTGCAGTGAAATCCTTGAGTTTTTTTTGTCTGTAAAGCTTTTTATTTCTCCTTCAATTTTAAATGATAGCCTTGCTGGATAAAGTAGTCTTGGTTGTAGGTTCTTGTTCTGCATTACTTTGAATATTTCTTGCCATTCCCTTCTGGCCTCAAGTGTTTCTGTTGAGAAGTCAGAAGTCATCCTTATGGGGGCTCCTTTGTAGGTGATAGTCTTTTTTTCTCTCGCAGCTTTTAATATTTTCTCTTTATCATTTAGCTTTGGTAATTTAATTATGATGTGTCTTGGTGTTGGTTTCTTTGGGTTTCTCCTTAATGGAGTTCTCTGTGCTTCCTGAACATGTGAGACATTTTCCTGCCTTAATTGGGGGAAGTTTTCCACTATAATATGTTTGAACAAAGTCTCTATCCCTTGTTCTTTCTCTTCTTCTTCAGGAACCCCTATGATGCGGATGTTATTTCTCTTCATGTTGTCACAGAGCTCTCTTAGAGTTTCCTCAGACTTTTTGAGTCTCTTTTCTTTTTTCTGCTCTGCTTCCGTGCCTTTATTTATTGTGTCCTCTAACTCACTGATTCGATTCTCTGCTTCATCCATCCTGCTTTTAATTCCTTCCATTGTATTCTTTATTTCAGATATTGTATTTGTCATTTCTGTCTGATTCTTTTTTATTATTTCAATGTCCTTTTTTATATTTGTTATACATTTTTACTTTTAATCAGTCCCACAGACTTCCCCAGTTTGCGTTCTCCTTCTTGTCCTCCCTAATCTATCACCAATCAATTTTATGTAACCCCCACGTCTTCAACTTCGATTCTGATGTACAAAACACTGGGCAAAACGCCATTTTCCAGAACATTTTTTCAATCGCTGAGACTTTGATTACCAGCAATTGTCAACAGTTTGGCTAAAATAAACTCATAAATATTCTACAGGTCTGGACGTTGCTTAAGTTGACAAGGGAGACCTGGGGGGGAGGGGAGGCTCTCTCCCCTTACTAAACATCTCCAGGGAGATGCCGCCCCTCCAAGGAACGAGAGCCACTCTACAGAGGGAGGGCCCCCTTACTTGGAAGGTCACCAAATCCAAGGAGGGAGACCCTCCTCAGGGATTTGTACCCTCTCTGGGGAGGGAGCTTCTGTCTAAGGCGAGGCTGCTGCTCCTTTCCAGGGACTGACCCAACCACAAGGAAGTGTCCTGCCCTCGCAGTCCACGTCCGGCTCCGTGGAACCCCGCGCCATCCCTGCCCCACGCTGTTCGGGTGCCTCGCTAGCGCAGCCCCACACCACCCCGAACAGCGCCATCCACCCTGCCCCGCGCAGCTCCGCCCCGGCCGCCCCACTTCTCGCAGTCTCTGCCCCTCGCAGTCCACGCAGTGCATGACCCATGCCTTCTGACCATCCTCTGCCACGCCCTGTCCCCGTCCCACCCACCACTGTCCCCGCCCCTCGCAGCCACGCCCCACACCATCCCGGGTGGTGTTCCCCACTCCGTTTGTATCCCCAGCCCCACGCTGTAAGCCCCACCCCAGGCCTTCTGTGCCACAGGCCATCTGCTTGCCTTGCCGCCCACCCACCGCTCCCTCGTAGTCCCCGCCCCCAACCGTCACTGCACCACACCTCCCCACGCCTCACCCCACCCCGAGTTGTCCCTGCCTCTCCCTGTTTCCGCCCCATGCCATGCCTAAAACAGAAGCGTGCAAAGAAATTCAAAGTGGGCCCTGGCCGGTTGGCTCAGTGGTAGAGCGTCGGCCTGGCGTGCAGAAGTCCCGGGTTCGATTCCCGGCCAGGGCACACAGGAGAAGCGCCCATCTGCTTCTCCACCCCTCCCCCTCTCCTTCCTCTCTGTCTCTCTCTTCCCCTCCCGCAGCTGAGGCTCCATTGGAGCAAAGATGGCCCGGGCGCTGGGGATGGCTCCTTGGCCTCTGCCCCAGTCGCTAGAGTGGCTCTGGTTACAACAGAGCGACGCCTGGAGAGGCAGAGCATCGCCCCCTGGTGGGCAGAGCGTCACCCTCTGGTGGGCGTGCCGCATGGATCCCGGTCGGGCGCATGAGGGAGTCTGTCTGACTGTCTCTCCCCATTTCCAGCTTCAGAAAAAATACAAAAAAAAAAAATTCAAAGTGAAAAAAGGGGAAAAGACACATCGGTGATGCAGAAGTAGGTTGACAGTTTTTTGGTTACATGCACCCAGATTGAAGCAGAGGAAAAAACTTTCTGGTGACTTTTACCTAGCTGTCATTTTCAAGGTACACACGAGGTGACAGCAAAAACCTACTTGTGGGATTTTTTCCTAGAGAGGTCCACTGTGATGTTGATCCAAATATGTGTAAAACAGAGCAGCACATGCCCTGGCTGGATGGCCCAGTTGGTTGGAGCATTGTGCTGAGATGCAGAGGTGGCTGGTTCAGTCCTTGTCTGGAGCACATACAGGAACAGACTGATGCTTCTGTCTCACTCTCTCCCCTTCCCCTATCTGGATTCATTGAAAAAGAAAAAAAAAAGGAAAATAATAAAAATTAGACAATGGCAGTGCCCACAGCATTAAATGAGAATCCAGACCTGGTAATAATTCCTATTTTAAGACCCTCACATGCCTCACACCTTATCTATTGCTCCCTATCTCATTTGCTGAATGAGATAGGGATAATTGTTATCTCCATTTCACAGATATTTGAACTAAACACTGATTCTAACACAGTTCAAAGTCCAGAACCAATGATTCAAGATGGGCCAGAAGAGTGCGCACTCACAGTATCCTAGACTAATCGAGTAATCCAAGTACTCCTTGTAGCCTTGTGTTGAATATTGTACTTTTTAAAAGTTATTATTTTTTAAGAAAACCTGCACATAAACTGATGGTCCAGTGTTGGGCAGATAAAATATATTATGCTCACTTTGTTAAAGATGGCGCTGCTGACATGGAAGGGTGTTGCCCAGGTGATGGTGTTGGTTGCCCTTCTTGCTTGGGATGGGCATGATTATATTGACGTGTGTTGGGGGCGGGCTGTGGGCAGGCAAGATCCTTGTAGCCTGGGGCTTGGTGTTGGGACTATGCCTTTCCCACCCTTTTTGATATGGGATAGTACACTCTCATGAGGAATCCCATTATGCCTCAGATAAGTGACTTTGTATCAGACTTCTTTGTTTGTATATTGGATTAAATTTTTTGGTTTCTACACTATAAACTGTGGCAGACCAGGAGCTTGTCCCTCTCAGTTCTTGAGATTAGCATTAGAGAAGAGAGCAGATAAAGGCCACGTGGAGGAGAGGAGAAGCAGCCAAGATGGCGAATGCTGAAGGAGAAGCCATTTAGTGCAGAGTTTGTGCAGAAAGGAGATGGGGAACAGAGGTGAATAACACTAGTGAGCTAGAAAACTTGGATTCTAGGAAATTTGAATAAGTCAGTAGCTTTGTGAGCACTGAATGAGTGGGTTTTGGGGCCCACTGTGTGTATTACTTGCCCACCGGGTGCAAGCTAGGATTAAAGCTAATGGTTAACCAGTTTTGGCTCCGTTGCTACATTACCGACTGTCTGAATCAAATGCGAACCTGCATGGGCCAGGCGGCTGTGATGGTGGCCGCAGCCACTGGCTTCACATCCAGCTTGCCATGTTCTCACTCGAGGTGGTGTTTGAGGTGGAACTTGGACAGGAAATGAAATAGGATAGGTGGAGAGGGAGGAGGTGGCCTGGCCCTTCCCAGATGGTAACCAACAAAAGATCTCTTTAAGAGTGCCCTCCCCACTTCTACCACCCTCCCTGTCTGATGGCATTCTAAAATCTGTTCTTTGTTGGATGGGATAGAAAGTCTGCCTCCAGGTGTCACCTCACTCCTCACCCCAGGACTCCAGACATCAGACATGTGGATCCAGGGAACAAACCTCTCAGGGTCTTTCTCCTATCGCTTATAAAAGTTCTCCTTTCTGGAGCTTGGAACACGCATCTAGGCTCTGGACATGGCTCTGCTGCCTGGAAGCCTGTGAGGTTAGACCTCGCCATGGTCAATAAACTGGGACCACAGTGTGCTTCTGAATCTGCTTTGCATCTATAGGAAGGCCTCACAAAAAGTGGCCCCATGGGAATAGTTCATCTAATTTGAGACATGAGGCATGTACCTCAGGAATAGTCTGGGTACCTTTTTTGGGTCCTCACAAGCTGCCTGTAGGTGTTCCCCACTCTCTCTTGCCTCATCCCCTTTACTTACCTAGAATTCCCTGGACCACATTGCTCAGTTCACATTTGTATTTTGACATGTGAACAGAAATAGAGCCCATATCTACTAACAGAGACCCTATCCAAAGTGTACGAAACAGCTGGGAGAAAAGCTATTCTGCTACAGACTGGATTTCCTCATCTTCCCCTCTTGTTCCACCCCATGCACTCACCAGGTCCACATGGGGGGGGGGACTGGAGGACAATAACTACCTGCTCGTAGAGGCTACATGAGAAAACCGAGCTTCCTCAGAGCCCTACACCTTTTCCTTGCTCCCAGTCTCACCTGGCCGTTGAGGAAGTTGATGGGGGAGGTTCCACATTCAATCAAACAGAAGAGATGGTCATTCTAGAACTGACTCACTCAACGTGTCCTGACTATAAACCTCAGAATGTGAACATATCCCCCATAACATTACACACTGAGAAATGAAGAACAACACAGAAAACACTGTGACCCTACGTATTCATCAATGGATAATATTCTAGATTACTCCTCAATACTCAGAGGTTAACTCACTGCACTAATGGGGTGTGGTTTCTACATTCCCAGGACAATCATTCAGGTTCCAGGATGATCTTTCAACATGTGTTTCTCACCCAGGTCGAATGGTGGCCCCAGGGACAACCGCAATGTATGCAGACACTTTGGATTGTCATGAGCCTTTTTAAAATTTTAATTATTAATGTTAGAGAGAGGAAGAGGGGGAGACAGTCAGACAGATAGTCAGAAACATCAATCTATTTCTGTATGTGCCCTGACCCAGGATCAAACCTATGACATTAGTGTATGCATGTGATGCTCTAACCTACTGAACTCTCTGGTGAGAGCAAGCTGTTATCTTTTCTTGGGGAAAAAAGTACCAGAGAAAACCTGAGGTAATTAAAAAATAAAAAATAATCTGTCTGCTGTGCTGACAACACCAGAAGTCTTTTCTTTGCTCTTGACTGTCAGGGGCATAAACACTATTTCTAATAGTTTAGCACAAAGTGACCCCTTTTCTAACATGCACTTTTTCTTGTGCCATGGCAGCAGTCCAGACTGAGAGACCACCTAAGCTCTGGGAATCCAGAATTTACCTGAGCCTGGGTCACCACCTACAAGCTAGGTTCTTTTGGTCACAGAACACCTCCCAGGGTCTTTGTTTCATCACTTGTAAATTTTCTCAGTTTTATAGCTGAGAACATGCATTGCTGAAGGATCGAGACTTAGGTCTCAGCTCTGCCTTCCGAGAAGCTGAGATACGGGACCTCACCATGATCAATCAAAACTGGGACCAAGGGCATTGCACTAACAAATCCAGTGCTTGTCACAACTTATAATTATTTCATTTATGTATATTTTTCATTCCCTCTGTCTACTCCATGACAGCATAGTATTCATAAAGACAGAAAGTGAGTCTGTCTTATTCACTACAGACAACCAGTGTCGAGCACAGTGCCTGGCACATAATAGAAATACAATAAGTATTTATTGAATGAGTGAATACTCCTTTGTATACATATACAGATATACACATGACAGACACATATGGACACAGAGAGATATGCTCATGTGCAATGAAAATCTATGCACACAGATGTATACACACCCAATATACCTGGGTACATATACATAGAGAAATACAATAGGTACACAGAGAATATGGGATGTAAATGTCATAATACTAACAGTAAATATCTCTGTATGGAAAATTTGTTCTTTTATTTTCCTCATAATTTTTCTAGCATTTCTGCAATAAGAATACATTTTTTATAATAAAAAAGTTGTTAAAATTCAATATACTTGTCAAATCAAGGTACATCATATTTTACAATGCATTAAGAAGATTTAAATAAAAGAAGGTCAAAAGACAGAAGTAAAAATAGTAGAATGGAAAATCATTGAGTGCAGGGACATGAGTTCCTAGCACAGTGCCTGGTATACGATGGGTGCTTTCAAAGGCTTTATGAAAGCATGGCTGGAAGGAAAGAAGGAAAACAAGATGAAAAGAAGGGTGATAGAGAAATCCAGGAAGAAAAAGAAGAAGAGAGGAAGAAAAAAAGAGAAAAACAAATCATAACTAGAGAGAAAAAATGGGGGAGGACTAAGGGAGATACAACACAATTATACACATTCACAATATTTTGAGATCCCAAGCTGACAATAAAAGTTCTCTGCATTTGCCTGACCTGTGGTGGTGCAGTGGATAAAGCCTTGACTTGGAATGCTGAGGTTGCTGGTTTGAAACCCCGGGCTTGCCTGGTCAAGGCACATATGGGAGTTGATGCTTCCTGCTCCTCCCCACCTTCTCTCTCTTTCTTTCTCTTCTCTAAAATGAATAAAAAAAAGTTCTCCATATTTACCAAGCATTCAGAAAATATTTTTAGAGCATCAAAAAATAAATGGAACTTACTGGCTTTACAATGTTGAATTTCTTGGACTCCTGAACTTCTGGATTTCATAAACGTAATCAAGGGAGGATTCAAAAAAAATGTGCCTCTCTTTATCCACCTGTAAGTCAACCTGCAGAATGGTAGCAAATGTCACATATTGGCACTGTCAGTCACACAATCAGTGCTTATGGAATGAACAGAATGCTGGAACTAGAGGGAGTTCAGGCACCAAGGAGTGACCTGGTCCCTTTATTTTACAAATAGGGAACACAAAGCCAAGTGATAAGCGACTAAGGCAAGACTTCCAGTTTCTGGTCCTACAAGTAAGAAGCTTGGCAGTTATCATGCCCATCCCCACAGGAGAAAAACGCTAAACAAGGTGAAAATAAACTACTCCTCCTGGATCCAACAACTAGTTAAAGTCAGAGGGAAAACCACTGTCTCAAAAATTGTATAGAAATTTGAATATGGGGAATAAGAACATATCAGAGCAGAAGGCTGTACCTGCAGCCAATATCAGACTATTTCAGAACTGTCCTGTGGGTCCAACATAATAGCACATGTGGACGCTGGGCTTGCACCCACCCAAAAACCCATCCAATGTACCCCTTTGGTTAGAACAATTCCTCCTGAAAGACAACTGAGAAACAACTAAACAGGTTCTGCACAACAAGCTAGAGAGAGAGAGAGAGAGAGAAAGTGAGAAAGAGAGAGAGAGAGAGAGAGAGCATATAGAGAAGGCTGAGGAACCATGAGAGCTCTGCAGGAGGTGAAGGAACAGCTTGGGACCTAAGTGACCAGTGAGTGCCACTGTGTACACCTCCCGGGCATGTGGATAGAAGACTGGAGCTCCATCCAGGCTCTATGGCCAAGCACAGGGCACTGCAGAACATCCCCAGCCACCCCTCCTGGAGCTAAATACAACAGAATAAGGAGGGCAGCTTAGCTTGTGTAAAGAGAGCTGCTCTTCCCAGGTATCAACCCAGCAGGTAGGTATGGCAGGGTGACATTTCATCCACTGAGCTGCATGTGCATGTGGGCCTCCCCCTTCTACAGAGAGTGCAGAGCTAGCAAAAAACTCTGGTACCAGCTGCAGGCCTATTCCACGCAGAGAAAGTGCAGAGATAGTTAGTGGGTCACTACTGGCATTACCCCTCCTGGAAACCGGGGAGCCAGCAAATGGGCTATGGTCTGCACACTGGACTGTCTGATCAGAGAAAGTGCAGAGATTGGGGGCACTGCTGTATGCACTGGTTGGGCTGCTCTACCCAAGAAAGCACAAAGCTAGCAAAACATTGTGGCCCAGTGTGGAGTGAGGGGGGCAATGCTGTGCATGTGCACAGGGCTGCCAAGCCCCGAGAAGGTGAAGAATGAACACATTAAGGCTGTGTGTGCACCCAGGCTACCCCACCAGGACAAAGGGTGGATCTAATGGGGGGGTAAGACACAAGATAACAATCAGGTAACCCAGCGCAGAACCTGATCTGACAACAGATAATTAAAACAGGACACGCAGGGCACACACCACGCAGCCCGTTTTACACCAGGCAGCCCTGCCCAGATTAAAAGGCAAGGAGGCTCAGACGCCTCTGATTGCCCATTCAATACCCACTTCTTCAGGCCAGGTGACAAGACAGGCACTGCATGCACCTCTCCCCAATGACACCCGGCATGGGGAAACTATTCAACACACAATGTAACAAAGACAACTTTTTCAAGACTGGGCGAGATGACGGTTCCATTCAACTCAAAGGAACAAAAACAGACAAACAAAATGTGGAGACAGAAGAATATACCCCAAAGGAAGGAACAAGGAAAAAACTCTGGAGAAATATCCTAATGAAATGGAGATGGGTAATCAAACAGATAAAGAATTCAAAGCAAACAGTCATAACAGTGTTCAATAAACTTGAGAGTTGAATAAAGGAATTCAAGAGAACAAGAAAATGTAATAATTTTATCCGGCTTGAGCGCAGATTCGCTGGCTTGAGCGCGGGATCATAGACATGACCCCAGGGTCGCTGGCTTAAAGCCCAAATTGCTGGCTTGAGCAAGGGGGTCACTGACATGGCTGGAGTCCCCAGTCTGGCCCGTCCTTGCGTTCCTGGGGCTGGCCCCACACGCGCACCCCGTGGGCCAAGCAGTCAGCCTCAGCGCCCTCTCCTGTGCAGCCCCGCCGGGGCTGGGCGCGCCCGGTAGTCGGAGCATGACGCGCAAGGGAGACTGCGCAGCGGCGCGGAGGGAGCGGTGGAGAGGGTGTGGGCGGCGCCGCAGGTGAGCGCGGGGCGGCCAGAACCCAGCGGGGCGAGAGGCGGTTCCTTCCGGCAGCTACGCGGGGTCACGTGGCCGCGTCTCCCCCTGAGGCCCCCGCGCCTTCAAGGACGTCCGCGCCTACTTCTCCCGGGACGGGTGGCCGCCATGCGCGACTGGGAGAAAGCGCGCTGCCCCAACGTGTAGAGGAACCTGCACGCGCTGCTGCGCAAAGGTGACGGCGCGCGGGCGGTAATCGCGGGCCGCGTGAGGGCCGGCTAAGTGTCGGGGCTGCTCCTACTAGTGCTTCGGTTTCGGGACCACGATTTTGTTTCTCCCCAGGGCTCAGCTCCCATCGGCCCGCATTTATGGTTCACGGCCGGCAGGCCACCAGACCTCCGGCGGAGGACACTGAGGACTCGCATGAAGAATGGACTCAGAGGCAGCGAGGTGAGGGGCCGCAGGCCGGGCGCTACCCATTTGAAACCGACCCAGGGTCAGGTCCCCAGCGTATCAACAATAACAAGGGACAGAGCTTCCGTTTAGCAAATCAGCCAGATGCAAACAGTGCATTGTGCAGTATGGGGCGATTTGCTACACTGCTTCCATGTGTAAATGATTACACGTACTTTTAGATGTGTTAATGAGCAGGAACGGTATAAAAGTATAAAAGCATGTAAGAAATAACTCATTCAGAACAGTTCTCATCACAAGAGGAGGAGGAAGGTCTGGCCGGTGAGCAGTGCTCCAGGACAGGGCGGCCTGGCTGCACCAGCCACATTGCAGACCGGAAAGGATTAATCATGGTGATTAAGGCAGCTGGGGTTGTGGGCCAGGGTAGGGACCATTGTATCAGGCCCTGTGTTAGCCTTCTCTTCAGTGTGTCTGGTTTTATGAGGGTGTGGTCAGTAAGGTCCTTCTGCGTTCATGGTCTAGCATTGAAACACAGCTGAAGTCCAGATGTGATCTCTAACTTGACCCAAATGGTTTCTGTGGTCCAAAGACTCTGGTGATTAAGGAAGGGCAAGGACAGTTAAATGTGTAAAGGTGAAAGGATAAGAAGGAAAGGAGGCAAGGTGGTCACTGTACCATTAGACTGGACAAGGCCACTCTGGAACAAAAAGACAGAAAGGAGCCCTGGCCAAGTTGCTTAATTTGTTAGAGAGTCGTCCACATACAGCAAGGTTCTGGGTTTGATGTCCACTCAGGGCCTATATAAGAATCCACAAGTGAAGCCTGACCAGGTGGTAGCACAGAGGATAGAGCATCAAACTGGGATGTAAGGACCCAGGTTCCAAACTTCAAGGTTGTGGCTTGAAAATGTGTTCACCAGCTTCAGTGTGGGGTCACTGGCTGCAGCGTGGGGTCGTAGATGTGACCCCATGGTCACTAGCTTGAAGCCCAAGGTTGCTGGCTTGAGCAAGGGGTCACTGACTGAGCTAGAGTCCCCTGGTGAAGACACATATGAGAAAGCAATCAATGAACAACTAAGGTGCAGCTATAAGTTGATGCTTCTCATTCCTCTCCCTTCCTGTCTATCTCTCTATCTAAAAAATAAAAATAAAAAGAAAGGATAATCAACCACTAAATGCATAAATGAGTAGAACAACAAATCAATGTTTCTCTTTCACTTCTCTCCTCTCTCTCTCTAAAATCAGTAAAAATACTTAATTTTTTGATTCTAGAGAGAGGAGTGAGAGAGAAAGAAAGAAAGAACAGGGAGGCAGACAGGAGCAGGAAGCATCAACTTTTAGTAGTTACTTCTTGTATATGTCCTAATCAGGCAAGCCTGGGGTTACAAACTGGTGACCTCAGTGTTCCAGGTCATGGCTTTATCCACTGTGTCACCACAGGTCAGGCAAATTTTTTTTTAATTTAAAAAAAAAAAAAAAGAGAGATAGTTTTATGTTAAAGAAATGGATTTTCTGTCCAATTTAGTTGACCTTTTTTATTATTATTATTATTATTATTATTCATTTTAGAGAGCAGGGGGAGAGAGAGAGAGAGAGAGAAGGGGGAGGAGCAGGAAGCATCAACTCCCATAAGTGCCTTGACCAGGCAAGCCAGGGTTTCCAGGTTCACACTTTATCCACTGCGCCACCACAGGTCAGGCTGACCTTTATTATATTTTTGACATGAACAGCCAATTTTTTTTCTCTTTCTTTTTTATTTTAGTGAGAGGTAGAGAGGGAGGGACAGACAGGGACAAACTGGCTAAAAGGGAGAGAGATGAGAAGCATCAATTCTTTTTTTTTTTTTTTAAAGATTGAATTTGAATTTTCTTTTTTCTTTTTTTTTATTTATTCATTTTAGAGAGGAGAGGGAAAGAAAGAGAGAGAGAGAAAGAGGGGAGGAGCTGGAAGCATCAACTCCCATATGTGCCTTGACCAGGCAAGCCCCGAGTTTCGAACCAGCAACCTCAGCATTTCCAGGTTGACGCTTTATCCACTGCGCCACCACAGGTCAGGCGAAGCATCAATTCTTTATTGCAGCTCCTTAGTTGTTCATTGATTTCTTTCTCATATATGCCTTGACCAGGGGCTACAGCACAATGAGTGACCCCTTGCTCAAGCCAGCGACCTTGGACATGAGCCACCAACCATGGGGTCATGCCTATGATCACACGCTCAAGCCGGTGACCCTGTGCTCAAGCTGGTAAGCCTGCACGAAAGCCAGATTAGCCCTCACTGAAGCCGGCAGCCTCAGGGTTTCAAACCTGGGTCCTCAGCATCACAGTCCATCCTGGAGAAGCACGACCCTCTGGACAACACTCTGGATAAAAATTCGATAGGAGAAAATCATTGGTAGATTTCAGTTCCTCTGAGTCCTCTAAAGGCTAATAAGTATGGCCTAGGTATGTGGAGTGGACTTTGGATAGGCCTGGATTTAAGCTCTACTAAACTGAGAGTAAATTTAGCATTGGAGCTTTGGGAAAATCTTACAAATTCTCTGAGCTCTTGAACGCTAATGTGTAAGGTGAAGATACAGGCATGTATTCTATGACAGTATTCAATTCAATTTATTTATTTGTGTATGTATTTTTTTAGATAAGAGGAGGGGAGATAGTGAGGCTGGACTCCCATATGCACCCTTACCAGGATCTACCCAGCAACCCCAATTCTCGAGTACTGAGCTGGTTTTTACACCTCAGGGTGATGTGCTTTGGCTAACCGAGCCATTCTCTGTGCCCAGGGCCAATGCTGGACCAATTGAGCCACTGGCTACAGAAAAAGAGGAGAGAGAGAAGAGGGAGTGGGAGGGGTAAAGAAGGAGATGGTCGCTTCTCCTATGTACCCTGACCAGAATCACATCCGGGACATACACTGGGTCAACGCTCTATCCACTGAGCCACTGGCTAGGGCTTAAATTCAGTGTAAAATAACTGACAGATACACGTTGTCCAATAAATACATCTCTGATAACAGCAACCATATGTTGCGGGTGTTGTATACTAGGCCTTTCCTCAATACCTAACATATAATGAATATTTTATGAATAACTAAAATTTGGGAATTTAAGCCTCACAATGGGAAGATCTAGAAACAAAAATGGAATTGGCCATCTGTAGTCAGTGTAGAGGCTTACTATTGTAGAGAATTTCTGAGCCTATAGTTGACAAAGGAAAATACCAGAGTATGTAGAAGGACAGGTGATAATTTGATAGGTGGAGATTGTGTTTTCTGACAAAATAGAGACTAACACTCCAGACTCTACCCAACTCACTCTTATCCAACTTAGAACCAGGAGAAAGGAGACTGAAGTAAAGGTGTATAGCCTACGAGAAAGAAAAGGCCATGTGCACCAAGAGGTCAGCAAGCCCCAGGATGATGACTACCTCTGTAAGTGACCCTCTGAAAGCATGTCATGTCTTCATACAATAATTTCATCTGGTTATTTGGCCCTTAGAGCATTCCGTTCCCCTATGGACATGCACTACAGAATTGAGGCTCAATGATATGAGTGCTTGGGCTCTCTCTCTGAAGCTCTATATGTCCAGGAACATGCACTACACCTTCCCTAATCCCTGTTGCTCCCACCCCCAGATTGTGAGAAGTGTCAGAACTTCTTCATTGACAGTTGTGACGTGCATGGGCCCCCCTACATTTGTAAAAGACAGTGCAGTGGATAAGGGGCATCCGAACCATGCAGCCCTCACTCTGCCGCCTGGGTTGAGAATCAGAGCATCGGGCATCCCTGAGGCTGGTCTTGGAGTGTGGAATGAGGCATCTGCTCTGCCAGTGGGTCTGCACTTTGGCCCTTATAAGGGCCAGATCACAGAAGATGAAGAGGCAGGCAACAACGGATACTCCTGGCAGGTGAGAAGTATTTACCTCTTCCTTGTGGCTTCCCACATCCCTCCCATGGCATGGTGAGACCTGCCCTTCTACATGCTAGGACATGGATGGAGAAAATATGGTAGACTTTGCAGACCAGAGAGCTCCTGTTGAGAATCACAGGTTAAGTGGGAGCAAAACGGTACATACACAAAGGAAAACCTCCTCCCAGCCCTGAGTGGACAGGTCAACTCAGATGTGACGAGTAAGAAAAGTATCATGTGGTCATGAGTGGCAGTGCATGCGAGCTGAAAGAGTTTTGTTGACAGTAGAGTGAAATAATTTTTCTATTACCTCCTCAACCAAAAAAAACCTTTGTTTTTTCTTCCTGAAATGCAGATCACTAAAGGGAGAAACTGCTATCAGTATGTGGATGGGAAGGATGAATCCTGGGCCAACTGGATGAGGTAAGGCCAAGAAGTTTCTGGGAGTCACGAGAACACTCATCCCTCTCAGGCCCATACATGTTTCCTTCTCATCATGCCTCCCTCAGTGGTCTCCCTCAATCCTCTGTTCCTCTTTTTTCTCCATGTGGTCCTCTTTCAAAGCAAGAGGTATATAGAGGAAAAAAGGGGATAAAAAATATAGCATATGTCCTCAAAATATAAATCTCTATGCTAAACAAAATTTAGGCACTGGAGAAAAACTGTGAGGTCCTGGGTTACACTTTAATTCAGGGGTCTCAAACTCAACTCAGCATGTGGGCCACAGAGCAAGATCACAGCCGTTCGGCAAATACAAGTAGGCCCCTAGGCTTACTTAATTTTATCCAAAATATTTTGAACTTCGTGGATTAGTCTGCGGGCCGCACAAAATTGTTCGGCGGGCTGCATGCGGCCCTGAGACCCCTGCTTTAATTGATCTAATGAACATTATTTAAGCTCTTAATATATTCCAGTTTAGAGGAAGGTATTCATTACTTAAGCAGGTCATATAACCCATCTTCTTATGTAGAATTAGTTGCAGACACAGTGAAACAATTGATTTTACAAAACTTAATTTTTTTTATTTTTTGAGAACTGCACAGTGCCAGCATACTGAAACCAAGGATAGCCTAAAGCAGTGGTCAGCAAACTGCAGCTCGTGAGCCACATGCAGCTCTTTGGACCCGTGAATGTGGCTCTTCCAGAAAATACCACGTGCAGCCACTACCTCAATAAGGAATGTACCTACCTATATAGTTTAAGTTTAAAAATTTTGGCTCTCAAAAGAAATTTCAGTTGCTGTACTGTTGTTACTTGGCTCTGCTGACTAATGAGTTTGCCAACCACTGGCCTAAACCTGTGAGGGCAGCGAATTATGCCAGCCTCCCTTCTAACTAGAACTGAGTTCTGAAGCCTGCAGATCAATGATCACAGGACACTTTCCTGAGGGGATCTTTTATCAGGGGCTACAGAATGTGAATGAGCTATTATTGTTCTTTATGATTTTGCTAAGACAAAGAGACCTCCAAGTCCTGCCCGGTTGGCTCTGGTAGAGCATCAGCCTGGCCTGTGGAAGTCAAGGGTTTGATTCCCGGCCAGGGCACACAGGAGAAGCACCCATCTGCTTCTCCACCCTTCCCCCTCTCCTTCCTCTCTCTCACTTCCCCTCCCGCAGCTAAGGCTCCATTGCAGGAAAGTTGGCCCCGGCTCTGAGAATGGCTCCATGGCCTCCACCTCAGGCGCTAGAATGGCTTTGGTTGCAGTAGAGCAACGCCCCAGATGGGCTGATCATTGCCCTCTGGTGGGCATGTTGGGCGGATCCCGCTCAGGCGCATGCAGGAGTTTGTCTGCCTCCCCGCTTCTCCTGGGGTGGGGGGAGACTTCCAGGTTTTTATGAAAACCTGGGTGAGGCATCAAATGCTACATAAATAAAATGTAAGGAGAATGGAGAAAGGCCTCTCAAGAAAAGATGGACTTGGGCTGAGTATTGAATGATGTGAACTAATCTAGGCACAGATTCCAACATGAAGTAGCAAGTTCTGTGATATAAAACAGAACCTGAGTTAGTTTAGAGAAGCTAGAGGTCACTGGGTTTTATGGCCAATCAGGGTAAAGGGTACGTCTGGAATTGGCTTTGCAAAATGGTATTAGGCAGGATCACCGTAAGCAAGACCTGGACATTGGAAGTCATATGACATGGTGACAGGCTCAGACATTGAATAGGAGGTTCTCCGGGAACACTGTGGGACCGGGTGACATCAGAGCCCGAGTGTCAGGTGCAGAGATAGACGTGGATCTGAGAGGTAGTAAGAGCTCATCATCTGTGGGTTTCTTTTCTTTCATCTGCCTCAATCCCAGGTATGTGAACTGTGCCCGGGATGATGAAGAGCAGAACCTGGTGGCCTTTCAGTATCGCAGGCAGATTTTCTACCGAACCTGCCGGGTCATCAGGCCAGACTGTGAGCTGCTGGTCGGATACAGTGATGAGTTTGGCCAGAAGCTGGGCATCAAGTGCTGCAGCAAGCAGAAGAGAGAGCTCGCAGCAGCTGGAGGTGGGCACAACTATTCTTCTAAATGGAAAGAAAAGAGAGCACTCACCTTAGAAATTTTCACAGTACACTCTAATGTCAGTAAGATTTCAAATCAGATGCTTCAGAAATGAAGGATTGATTTCATATGCCTTTGATTCTTAGGAAAAATCTTTATATTTTTACCTCTGATTTAATTTTAATTTTTTTAAGTGAGTGTAGGGGAGATAGACAGATTCCTTCATGTGCCCCGGCCAGAATCCACACAACAACCCTAGTCTGAAGTCCATGCTTGGACTAGCCAAGCTATCCTCAGGGCCAGAGGTCAACACTTGACCCAACTGAGTTATCAGGCTGATGCTTGAACCAGTTGAGGCACTGGCTCTGGGAAGGGAAGAGAGAGAGAAGGGAGAGAGGGAGGAAAAGAGAAACAGATAGTCACTTCTCATTTGTGCCCTGATCGGGGATTGAACTGGGGACTTCCACATGCCGGGCCAACACTCTCTCCACTGAGCAAACCGGCCAGGGCCTGTTTTCTGAGGGCCGCACTTGTCTTACATACAGGGTAAGAGCAGATGTCAAATAGATGCTCAGCAGCCTGGAAATACAGTGTTGTGATTAAGCTGAGACACTGGAAACCTTCCTGAATGAGGTGGGACAATGGTGCTGTTCTCGGCTATAGTGTGTCTTATTCTCTAAGATTTGCTTTGTTAATTTTTTGAAAATGCACTTCAGTGGGGAATTCTCTCAGAGATTACTTCATCTCCAAGTGAGAGAGGATGGTTGATTAGCTGGAGAGGGATAGGAGTAAAGCATGTAAGAAGTATGGTTGGAGGCCCTGGCTGGTTAGCTCAGTCAGTTACAGCATCATCCTGTAATACCAAGGTTGAACCCGGGTAAAGACACATATGAGAAATAACCAATGACTGCATGTCTAGGTAGAAAAATGAATAAATGCCTTTATCTCTCTCTCTCTCTCTCTCTCTCTCTCTCTCTCTTCTTTTTCTTCTTCTTCCTCCTATCTTTGTCTCTCTAAAATCAATCAATTTTTTAAAAAGTATGGTTGGGGAAATATTTTGAAACAGGACTTCCCCTTGTATATGAAATGGGCTCACACTAAATGAAATCAAGTATGAATATTTGGTGTGAGGCTTTAGGAAGGACATTTTTAGTATATCATCTGTAGGAAACTATGAGGGAAGCAATTGTTCATTGGAGCCAATTGTCTTTCTAAACAACTGTGTTAAAAGCTACGTGTATATAAGAAAGGTCAGCATTGTTCCACTCACACAAGGGGTGAAACAGCCCCTGATGCTACTTGACAGTCCCTCTTCTGGCAATGCGTAGAAAGGACCCTTGATCTGGGCTTTCTGGATTTGTAAAGAAGATACAGTATAAAAAATTAAAAGATAAAACAGACTGTAGAAAAAAAAAACAGGCCCTGGCCAGTTGGCTCAGCGGTAGAGCGTCGGCCTGGCGTTCGGGGGATCCGGGTTCGATTCCTGGCTAGGTCACATGGGAGAAGCACCCATTTGCTTCTCCACCCCCCTTCCTCTCTGTCTCTCTCTTCCCCTCCCGCAGCCGAGGCTCCATTGGAGCAAAGATGGCCCGGGCGCTGGGGATGGCTCCTTGGCCTCTGCCCCAGGCGCTAGAGAGGCTCTGGTCGCTACAGAGCGACGCCCCGGAGGGGCAGAGCATCGCCCCCTGGTGGGCGTACCAGGTGGATCCCGGTCCGGCGCATGCAGGAGTCTGTCTGACTGTCTCTCCCTGTGTCCAGCTTCAGAAAAAACAAAAAAAACAACAAAAAAAAGACCGTAAAGAAACACTTTGTGGAAGACAGAGATTACACTGTCAACCACATAAGAATGACTCATGAGAGAAGTCTTAACAGCAGACAAAACATATGACCCACACACTCTTTATCAACCTCTACCCTGACCAAAATTTACTCTTTCAGCAGAACCAAAGCCAGAGATACATCCGTGTCCTTCATGCTCTCTGGCCTTCTCCAGTCAGAAATTCTTCACCCAGCACGTGAAACGCAGTCACCCCGATGAGATTCTCCCAGGAACATCTACAAGAAAACAGCTCCAATCAAAGGATCCCTGCCCAGAGTATCCAAATCAGCAGCAGGAACGTACTGATACACACAGCTGGGATGACAAAGCTGAAGGTCAAGAGGTCAAAGAAAAGTCTAGACCTTTGCTTAAAAGGACCAGGCAGAGGAGTATTTCAAGGGCCTTTTTCAAACCTCCTGAAGGACACATGGGAAGCTCTAGTGAGCAAGAGAGAATGATGCAGGAAGTGCCCAGCACAGGCCAGGAAGTAAATTCAGTGGACACAGGCAAAGTATCTATGGGAGTGGGAATGTCAGGATTTGTAGCTGTCAAGTATGGAGAGTGTGGGCAAGACTTTGAAGATAAGTCACATATTCTCAGACACCACAGGACACACTCAGAGGAGAAGCCCTATGTATGCAGGGAGTGTGAACGAGGCTTTACATGGAAGTCAGAACTCCTCAGACACCAGAGGACACACACAGGGGAGAAACCCTATGTTTGCAGGGTGTGCAAGCGTGGCTTTGCACAGAAGTCATATCTCTTCATACACCAGAGGACACATTCAGGGGAGAAACCCTATGTTTGCAGGGTGTGCAAGCGTTGCTTTGCACGGAAGTCATATTTACTCATACACCAGAGGACACATTCAGGGGAGAAACCCTATGTTTGCAGGGAGTGTGAGCAAGGCTTTCTATGGAAGTCAGGTCTCCTCAGACATCAGAGGACACACACAGGGGAGAAGCCCTATGTTTGCAGGTTGTGTGAGCGTGGCTTTGCATGGAAGTCATATCTCCTCATACACCAGAGGACACACTCAGGGGAGAAACCCTATGTTTGCAGGGAGTGTGAGCGAGGCTTTGCACAGAAGTCATATCTCCTCATACACCAGAGGACACACTCAGGGGAGAAACCCTATGTTTGCAGGGAGTGTGAACGGGGCTTTACATGTACGTCAGGTCTCCTCAGACACCAGAGGACACACACAGGGGAGAAGCCCTATGTTTGCAGGGTGTGTGAGCGTGGCTTTGCATGGAAGTCATATCTCCTTATACACCAAAGAACACACTCAGGTGAGAAACCCTATGTTTGCAGGGTGTGTGAGCGTGGCTTTGCCCGGAAGTCACATCTCCTTATACACCAAAGAACACACTCAGGTGAGAAACCCTATGTTTGCAGGGTGTGTAAGCGTGGCTTTGCACAGAAGTCAGATCTCCTCAGACACCAGAGGACACACACAGGGGAGAAACCCTATGTTTGCAGGGAGTGTGAACGAGGCTTTACATGGAAGTCAGATCTCCTCAGACACCAGAGGACACACACAGGGGAGAAGCCCAATGTTTGCAGGGTGTGTGAGCGAGGCTTTGCCCGGAAGTCACATCTCCTTATACACCAAAGAACACACTCAGGTGAGAAACCCTATGTTTGCAGGGTGTGTGAGCGTGGCTTTGCAAGGAAGTCACAGCTCCCCAGACACCAGAGAATACACTCAGGGGAGAAGCGCTATGTTTGCAAGGAGTGTGAGCGAGGCTTTGCATGGAAGGCAGATCTCCTCAGACACCAGAGGACACACTCAGGGGAGAAGCCCTATGTTTGCAGGGAGTGTGAACGAGGGTTTGCCCAGAAATCACATCTCCTCACACACCAGAGAACACACTCAGGGGAGAAGCCTTATGTTTGCAGGGAGTGCAAGCAAGGCTTAACATAGAAGGTAAATCTCATACACTAGAGGACACACTCAGGGGAGAAGCCCTATGTTTGCAGGGTGTGTGAGTGAGTCTCTACACTGAAGGCACATTTTCTCAGTCACCAGAGAACACATTCAGGGGAGAAGCCTTATGTTTGCATAGAGGGTAGCAAGTTATTAGCATAAAATTGCATCTCCACAGCCATAGCTATTACATGGGTCATATCCCAGCTCTGAGGGAACTTCAGAAGGAGTTTACTGACCCCTTCCCTCACAAGAGTAATTTGTACAGATGTAACTGGTTAAACAATTCTTTGCTTTCACAATAAGAGATGAGCTATACAAACGGTTCCTTAAGTGCTATGGGAATGTCAACACCAATCCTCCATGGTCTCTTGGCCTCCTGTTCTAATAAATCTTATCACCATAACACTATGAAGACCGCCTGACCTGTGGTGCGCAGTGGATAAAGCTTTGACCTGGAACGCTGAGGTCGCTGGTTCAAAACCCTGGGCTTGCCTGGTCAAGGCACATATGGGAGTTGATGCTTTCTGCTCCTCCCTTCTCTCTCTCTCTCTCTCCTCTCTCTAAAATGAATAAAGTTTTAAAAAAAAAACTATGAAGACCACATACCTCATTCCCCCTGTCACTGAAACCAGAGAGTTCCAGGAAAGCCACAGAGAACTCACACTCTCATGCACAGAAACTCAACCCTCTGGAAATGTGGAAGTCTGGAGTCAATCTACTTCGCTTACTGCCCAGGGGGAGGGATTTGTGACAGACTCACCAGGAAAGGAATTTCCTTGACTCCCAGGAAGTGGAGCCTTTTTTCTAGTAGGCTCAAAACCCTCCTTCCTGGGCTTCTCTTGGCTCCTGTCATATTTCTTCTGACCTCTGTGTCTCAGTGGTAGAAACCAGGGAAGAACATGTGCTTGTGCATGTCTGTGTACCTGGCTCAGTCTCGGCATCTGGTCTCCCTCACTCTCCTCACTGGCCTCTACAGGATGAGAATCTCATGGTGCATACTACATGCACTCTGGATCATTCAATAGTTGCTTTGAATCTCAGCTCTGCCCTCACCAGCTGTGCTACCTAAGGCAAGATTCTCAACTTCCATTTTTCTTTATTTTATTCTATAAAATGAGAATGGTGCCTGACAAGCAGTGGAGCAGTGAATAAAGCACTAAACTGGGACACAGAGGATCCAGGTTCAAAACCCCAAGCTCGCCAGCTTGATTGAGCGTGAGGTTGCAGGCTTCAGTGTGGAATCATAGATATGACCCCATGATTGCTGGCTTGAGCCCAAGGTTGCTGGATTGAGCTCCTGATCAAGGCACATATGAGAGCAATCAGTGAACAACGAAGGAGCCCAAATAAAGAATTGATGCTTCTCATCTTTCTCCCTTTCTGTCTTTCCCTATCTGTTGCTCTGTCGGTCTCATGCAAAAAGAAAAAAAAAAATTGCTTCTCTCTCTCCACTATATAAAACTGCCCTCTTGATGTTCCGCTTATCTGTCAGACCTCACCCTTACTGGACTATCGCCCCTGAGAATGGAATTCCAAGAAGCTGACAAGCTGCCCAAGGAGTGGCTCCTGACATACCAGGACTTTTTTTTTTCTTTTGTATTTTTCTGAAGCTGGAAATGGGGAGAGACAGATTCCCGCATGCGCCCGACGGGGATTCACCCAACATGCCCACCAGGGGTGACCCTCTGCCCACCAGGGGGCGATGCTCTGCCCCTCCGGGGCATTGCTCTGCCATGACCAGAGCCACTCTAGCACCTGGGGCAGGGGCCAAGGAGCCATCCCCAGCGCCCGGGCCATCCCTTCTCCACTGGAGTCTTGGCTGCGGGAGGGGAATAGAGAGACAGAGAGGAAGGAGGGGAGGGGGGTGCAGAAGCAAATGGGTGCCTCTCCTTTGTGCCCTGGCCGGGAATTGAACCTGGGTCCCCTGCACGCCAGGATGATGCTCTACCACTGAGCCAACCAGCCAGGGCCCATACCAGGACTTTTGATTCAACACCCACATACTCGAAGCCCCCCAAGGAGGAGCGTTCCAGACATACCAGAACTTTTGCCTCAGTATCCCCTCAGGCTCTCCCAAAAACTATATAACTCACCCCTAGTTTGTAGCTGGTTCTCTTCTCCCCGGAGAAGTGCCCGGCAGGGTTTCTTTCTTCCTTTCAATAAAGCCTGTTACTCTGGTCTTCTGGACTCCCATGGATTCCAACATTTGGTGCTGGAACCCGGGACAGGGTACTAACTGCCTGGACGATCCTTCTTTGCCATCCAAACTTAAACCAGGGAAGCAATGGGCAGCGGCAGCTCATCCCAGGCTTACTCCCTGATTCTATTTGGACGTGTAATTGTAAGGTCGATTGGCCGGTAGTTTAACCCTGTCCTGAACCCCTGCTGAATCAGAAAGGTAAAAATGTTCTCCATTCCCCTTTCCCGGTTGGCCTCCAAATTTCTCTCCAAAACACCCCTTCCTGGATGGACGGTTTTGACTTCGGACCCCATATCTACCGGAGGTCTGCCTCTACTCCTTTATGGACTTCTACGAAAGTCCAGGCGCACCTAGCCTGGCCTCTCTCCTACGTCCTGGGATCTTGGCCTTTGGGTGACGACCTCTTGTCTGAGTCTCTCTTTCTATGGAGATTTTCTCCTCGGAATTGTGACTGAAGGCAGGAACCCCCCTTCTCTCACCAGTGTCCTCTACAGTGGGCTCCTCTCAGTCCAAACCATTCAGCCAGGCTCCCCTTGGAACATGGGAGAGAGATTTGTGACAGACCTCAGGCCTGTCAATCTCAGGCCTCAGAGACTACTCCTCTACTCCTTCAGGACTCACCCTACTCTGTGAGGTTCACAGTTTGGGAGGTTTCTACTCCAAGCAGCTAGTTTCTACAGACTTCCTCAAAAGCCTGGGAACCTTGACAGGTTGCTTTCTAGTACCATCACTATATCCTAAGAGATCTTGGCCATTTCTGCCACCGGATGGGGAAGGCATCAGAGATTCCTTACGTGTGCAGGCCTTTCTTCCCCCTTCTCTCCTGTCTTTAATTTCTGTACCGCTTGTTCTACATGCAGGCCGGTTTTGGCCAAAGAAACCTCACCTAAAACCTCTGCTCCTAACATTTCCTTCTCCGTGGACTGCCAACTCTCTCCTTCTCCTGCCTGACCTCCGAGGGCACCCTTCTCTCAGGACCCTTCTCTAATTCCTCTACAAATGTCTTTTGCTCTAGTCTCTTCCCTCCAAGAGCCCCCTCCCTTCTCCACTGTGTTCTTCATTCCCACCCCCTCCTTAGAAGCTGTGGCTCTGGCTGAGGTGCCTGTCTCTCTTCTTTGTCCCCTCCCCACTGGCTTCGCTGTATTTTACCCATTTTCCTCTCCCCACCAGCTTCTGCTACAGCTGTGCCCTTCTCCCCCTCGTCCTGCAGATTCTGACCCTCCTTTTCCATCCAGCTGCTCACACTGTCCATCCGTCTGCCTTCTCTCTTCCTCCCCTCTGTGGCAACCCCCTGCCATCTCGAAAAACTTAAAAAAGCAGAATTGTATATAAAGCTATGTAAGTAATCCGTCATGTCTCTGTCAGAAAATATCTCTAGTATATAATAATTTGAATTGAAACAAGTAAAGCGCGCTCATTTATTGTAAATTCCTTAATTCATAACTTTTATGTAAAGTCTTTGTTTAATGTGTAACTGTGTATGTTTCTAAGGCCTTAAACCAATAATTACCTGCCTTTTAAACCAGGCTTACTCATCTCCATGGACTCTCCCTGCAATACCCCCAAACTTGCTGTCCGAAAACCTTCAGGGGACAGAAACCTGTATCCTAATCTCACCCCAAATATCAACCTAATCCTACCCCATGAGCCTTTTTAATTCCTAGTACATTACTCATCAATCTAAGAACCAAACAAGCTATACAGGTAAACCCTCTTCTTTTTTATTTTATTTTATTTTATTTATTTATTTATTTATTTATTTATTTATTTATTTATTTATTTATTTTTCTGAAGTTGGAAATGGGGAGGCAGTTAGACAGACTCCTGCATGTGCCCGACCGGGGTCCACCCGGCATGCCCACCAGGTGGTGATGCTCTGCCCATCTGGGACGTCGCTCTGTTGTATCCAGAGTCATTCTAGTGCCTAAGGCAGAGGCCACAGAGCCATCCACAGTGCCCAGGCCAATTTTGCTTCAATGGAGCCTTGGCTGCAGGAGGGGAAGAGAGAGACAGAGAGGAAGGAGAGGGGGAGGGGTGGAGAAGCAGATGGGCGCTTCTCCTGTGTGCCCTGGCCAACAATCGAACCCGGGACTCCTGCATGCCAGGCCGACGCTCTACCACTGAGCCAACTGGCCAGGGCCCCTCTTCTTGTTGCTTTAAAAATCTCTACAAAAATAGGTCTAGGGGCAGGGGGACTGGCCACTTCCCTTTTTTATTCCTACTCTCTCTCTCTCTTTCTCTCTCTCTCTCTCAAGCCCAGCAAATTTGTAAACATGGAATCAGTGGTTTTACACAAACTGGGCATCTTGACTATAGCCTTCAATTAGTCCACTCAGGCCTGACCACTCAGGTGGTGCAGTGGATAAAGCGTCGACCTGGAATGCTGAGGTCGCCGGTTCAAAACCCTGGGCTTGCCTGGTCAAGGCACATATGGGAGTTGATGCTTCCTGCTCCTCCCTCCCTCTTCTCTCTCTCTCTCTCTCTCACTCTCCTTTCTAAAAATTAATAAAATTTTAAAAAAGCAATTAGTCCACTCACTCTTCTATTTATTTCTCTAACTTTAGGACCCTGCCTCTTACATTTGTTCACTAGTTTCTTACAGAACCACATACAGACCTTTGCCAATCAGAAAATTGAAAAAATTACCTAACCCTACACACCAACCCTGAAACCTGCCCTACCAAAACTGAAAAATCTGAAACCTTATATCAGCAAACCTTGTAAATCCTATCTTTCAACTCCTACAGGTCCCTTAAACCTAAACCTCTCCCGTATCCCTGAAGAACGAGGAGAATGAATAGCATTCATCTCTTAACACTTCTCAGTCTTTTTACACTTCACATAATAAGGGGACAAGATCGCTGGGTCTTCTTGGCTGAATAAGAGCCTACAAATGGACATGAAACATTTCTTTTAGCTCAAGCTAACTGCTCTCTCCAGGGCTGCCAGGAAAAAATATCTCTAACTTTACCATGGAAGAACTTTCACTCCCTGCTATACAACCCTCCTTATCTCTGCATTCCTGATCTCCAAATACTTGCCCCTTTCTTTATCAAGTTGCTACAGGCCCGGGTGAGAGAAATCTCTAGAATTACCTACAGTCAAATGCTCTTACACTCCTATTCCCCAATACCCCAAGGAGAACTTCACGAGGGAAATATCAAATAGGTAGGGATGACAGCAAGAAGAAGCCGCCCTCAGCCTGAGAAGTTCCATCCTGAATGTTCTACAAACCCCCTTCCTTTTAAACCATACATATTCAGTCCTTCTAAAAACTTACACCAACAGGTTCCCTGTCTCTACAAATCTCCACATGTCCTCCCATTCGAGAGGAACCAGACCAGCACATCTCATGAGGCTCATCCACGAGACCATGTGTCACCATGTCACTCTGTCCAATGGGCACTCGCAGCAGGCAATTCACAATTATTACCTCACAAAATTTTTTACTTCCTCACTCAGGTTTTCAGAAACATCGCCTGGTTCAGACTTTACAACTTGGAAATTGACAACCTTTTTAACTGGATGGGAGACTTGCCTTGGCAAAGTTTCCTTCTTGAGTTCTCTCCAGAAAAAGCAATAATTTTTCAATTTTTTCTCCTCTTTCTCATCACCTCTCACCATATATTATAAAGTTAATAACTGCCTATCTTTTATATGTAACCACAGAGTTGAGAAATGATAGATATGTGTATTCCAAACTGCCCTCTTGATGTTCCTCTTATCTGTCAGACCTCACCCTTACTGCCCCCGAGACAGAGGATTTCAAAGAAACTGATGAGCCACCCCAAGGAGGGGTTCCGGATTTACCAGGACTTTTGCCTCAGTATCCCCTCAGGCTCTCCCAAACACTATATAACTCGCCCCTAGTCTGTAACCAGAGCTGTTCTCCCCGGGAGAAGTGCCCAGCAGGGTTCCTTTCTTCCTTTCATTAAAGCCTGTTACTCTGGTCTTCCGGACTCCCATGGATTCCAACAGTGTCCACAGTTTCAAAGCTAGTAGGAAAGGAACCCAATATTAATTAGAAACTAATTTGAAGTTACATTGTGCCCACAGGTACCAAAAGGTCAAGGCAAGTAAAATGCATGAATCAAATAGTAAAAGAAAAGTAACCACCCTTTCCTTATGTAATTGACAGATTTACAGGTTACTCAGCAAACTATTCAAAGACTGTCCAAAGGTGCTTCCAGCAGATTCAGTACATCACCCAAGGACTGACTTTCACATGGACAGGTCCACACACCATGATCCTGACAACTCCCACTGCTGCTAAGGTAGAAAAACAGCATGCCCTACTCCAAACACAAACCAGAAGCTGGTTGGTCTATGTACGGTGAATGTATGAAAACCTCACTATGGACTTCTTTTTATCAGACTTTCGGAAAAGGGAAACTAGAGTAAAACAAAAGCCAACTTAATTGTCACTAAAGGTTAAGATTTTTAATATCAAGAGTTTTGACTGGAAAGAAAATTGTACAGTCTATAGAATATTAATTAGTAATATTTGTTTCTTTAGTGAACTGTAATGCTATTAATTCTGTCTGTTAAATATCTGTTACATGTTATTATATCCCTAGACAGTGTAAACGTGAGTGGAAAAATTCTGCTTGACCTTTTGACTAAAATAAAAGAAACAGGAATTGACCACTCCCTACCATAAACCACTGAGAAATTTTCTTAGAACTAGTTCACCGGAGGCAGCTCGACCACAACCGAAACTGCTTACCAAATAGGTATGTGTTCCTGATAAAGATAGGATAAATGTTAACGACTAACTGCCAACTCAGCTTCTGTAAACGGTTGCTTGATTGCCTACCAAAGTATAAAAGCCCTTGCAAAGAGACTGAGAGTGCTCTTGGCTACCTCCTTGCCTTGAGCCTGCTTGCGAGTGTAATAAACTTTTTCTTCTGTTTTACCCACACACTTGGGTCTAGAGTCTTAGTGGTGTGCCCTCGGTCAACATTTGGAGGTTCCACCGAGATCCCGCTTCCTCGCAGACCACGAGAGGCACGCCTGACACTTGGTGAGTGAAACTGGCGGTGGCTGTCAGGCAGGGACGTGAGTCCCTCCTGGCTGCGACCAACAGATGTGTCAGGGGGTCGCAGGCCACGACTCCGGGGGATGCCCTGGAGTGTGAGGACGACCAAGGACGCTTGGAAATCAAACTGCTGTCTCAGACAGAACCTGTAGATTTGTTGCCAGTTTCCAACCGAGCTCGTTGGTCTGAACTGCTAGATTTATTTTTAGTTTCATTTTGCCGTTCACGGCGCAGCCGGCTTAGTCTATTCATCTTTGTGATTGTCCTGGTTATTGTCTTATTTGTGTGTTATTGTCTTTTTGGGTTTGAAATGGGACAGAAAACTTCCACCCCACTGTCCCTGACTTTGTCTCATTGGTCTGAGGTTGATGCCCGAGCCCATAATCTGTCTCTTCTTGTTAAAAAGCGCAAGTGGCAGACTTTCTGTGCCTCCGAGTGGCCCACCTTCGGAGTAGGGAAGGCCGACCACTGGAACCTTTCACAAGGACACCATAAAGGCGGTTAAAGCAGTTGTCTTCAATCCAGGACCTCATGGCCATCCGGATCAACAGCCTTATATTTGGGTTTGGGAGGACCTGGCCGACGACCCTCCTCCTTGGATCCGACTTTTCCTTCCTCCCCCTACACCCTCCCTTCCAATAACCCTCTCCATCACTCCAGGCCCTCCAAGACCTGCTCTAACTCATCCAGACATCTGCTCTATGCTTCCACTCAAACCTCCGGAGCCAACGGCGCCTGCTTCATCCCTGTATCCCCCCCTTTCCTCCTCTGTTATCCCTGAATCTCAAACTGACCTTATTCTTTTTGATTTGGGACTCCCGCCTCCCTATCCCAGGGATGTCCCTGCCAGCACTGCTGGTCCCCAGCTTGGGGCCCCACATCAGGACGAACGGGGACCATCAGTAGAGGGTCCAGCCCAAGGTACCCGGAGCCGGAGAGCACAAACCCCAGATGACGTGGCCGTCACCCTGCCCCTTCGACCTTTCGGACACCCTGTCCCTGACGGCCAAGGGGGGGAACATGCCAGCGCTTCAGTATTGGCCCTTCTCCTCCTCAGATCTATACAATTGGAAAAACAATAATCCGCCTTTTTCAGAGGACCCTGTCAAACTTACTGACCTTCTCGAGTCTCTTATGTTTTCCCATCAGCCCACTTGGGATGACTGCCAGCAGCTTTTAGGTATCCTCTTCACCTCAGAAGAAAGAGACCAAATTCTCCTCGAGGCCAGGAAATTGGTTCCTGGACCTGATGGTCGTCCTACTCAACTCGCAACCTTATAGATGAGGCTTTTCCCCTGAGGCGGCCTAACTGGGACCCTAATACGCCTGAATTTAGGCAGCGACTCTTACTCTATCGCCAGACTCTGATGATGGGTCTCCGAACTGCGGCGAGACGCCCCACTAATTTGGCTAAGGTAAGAGAAGTAATTCAAGGGCCAGAGGAATCCCCATCCAGATTCCTAGAGAGACTAATAGAAGCCTATAGGAGGTACACCCCTTTCGACCCTGAGTCTGAAGAACAGAGAGGGGCACTGGCTATGGCTTTTATAGGACAGTCAGCTACTGATATTCGGAGGAAACTCCAGAGATGGATGGGTTACAGGACATGGCTCTGAGAGATTTAGTCAAGGAGGCTGAGAAAGTGTTCTATAAAAGAGAGACAGCAGAGGAAAAGGAGCAAAGATTAGAAAAAGAACGTGAGGAGCAGGAAAATAAGCGAGATAAATGGAGAAATAAAGAGTTAACGAAGATTTTGGCTACCGTAGTAGGGAAACAAGATAGAAGAGGAAAGCATAGTACCTCGGGCCCAAACCAAAAACCAAAATTAGGACCTAACCAGTGTGCCTACTGTAAAGAAGAAGGACACTGGGTCAGGGATTGCCCTAAGAAGAAGAAAAAGAAGACTGAGGAAATCCTTGCCCTAGGAGATTAGGGGCGTCGGAGTTCGGACCCCCTCCTCGAACTCAGGGTAACATTCAATGTAGAGGGGACACCAATCAATTTTGAGGTGGATACTGGAGCGGTTTATTCCACCCTGCAGAGTCCGCTGGACCCCCTCTCAACCAAAAAATCCCTGGTCCAGGGGGCAAATGGATGCCAGCATAGGTCATGGACAACTGAAAGGACAATGGATCTGGGGAGGGGAAAAGTACAGCACTCCTTTCTGGTCATACCAGAATGCCCTGCCCTGCTGCTGGGGAGGGATTTGCTTACCAAGTTGGGGGCGAGTATTGATTTCAAACCTCAGGGACCAGAAGTGAGATTCAGTAACCCTCTTGTCAGTCAGCCTGTTGTGACCATGCTGACCTTGTCTGCTAAAGATGAGTATAAACTGTATGAGACCCCTGCCTCCAGACCCCATTCAACAGAAGACAGGTGGCTTCAGATGCCGGGGTCCAGCCCCGGCAGGGATCCAGGGGTCCCACAGGAGGAGACGGCGTCGGCGAAAATGGAGTGAGAGAGCCGAATTCTTTTCTTTCTCTTTATTCTCCAGTTAGCATTTACTGCCAGGCATCTCTCTCAAATGTTAGTATAGCTCCCTTTTTATACACGCACACCGAGTTACAATCACATGGTGTTAATTATTGCTTTTGTTTCACTATGTTTTCATGTTTCCAGATAACAGTTAATTTACATCTATGAGTCAAAAATCAGGTAGCAAATCATTCAAAATAACTTGAATAACAACATCAGTTAAAGCTTTTAAAGTATTAGTCTGTTGTAAGTTAAGGGACAGAGAGAGATTTAGCAGACGACTAACAATGGACCACCACTTGCTCAAGTAAATGGCCTTGAGTTTATGCAGTGTCCAACAAGATTCTGAAAGGCTTGCCTTTAAAGAAATTAACATAACATTAAGGATAGCTTTCATGCAGAGTGCACTTGCAAGATAGCCCAGCAGCAACACAAGACATTAACTGTTATTACTTCCTACATTTTATTTAAATACTAGTTAAGTTCTGACTCTATTCTTCTCAGAATATACCACTATTTGCAGATTAAATAAGCAGGAAGAAAGGAATGTTTCTCTACTTATCACATGAAAAGGCTAGGGAGGAAAAAATGTTAAGTGAAGGCCGAAGGGTGCTCTGTGCACGGCCACTGCCTCCTAAGTCACAATTTATTCTTTTTAACATGATTAAGAAGGAATTCTCCTACAAACTTAACCCTTTACGAGGGATATCATAGCCAGCCTCTTATGTCTATGAGCCCAGTTCAAGGGGCTTACAGGCTTTTCTGTGGAACTCACACCCTCTGTCTCATTTCCAAAGAAATCACTACGAATCTACAGGGAAAGCACGGTACTATTATCCCTGTGCCACAAATAATAGCACACACCCAGAAAAGGGGGAATATAAGGCCAGATTAATTTAAAAAGTCAAAGGGGGGAGTATCGTTGTGCCTATCCTTTGTGGTGGCTTTGTCACCCCACAGCCATTGGTCTTCACTGCAGTGACTTTGTCAATCAGCAGTTTTTGGTCTTCTTCTGCTGTGACCTTGTCAGCCAGCAGTTGTGGGTCTTCTTCTGCTGTGACCTTGTCAGCCAGCAGTTGTGGGTCGGCTCCCGACATTCAGAGCTTCCCAGAGGCCTGGGCAGAAACGGCAGGGCCAGGATTGGCAGTACAAAGGCCTCCGGTGGTAGTATACTTAAAACCCTCCACCACCCCCATAAGGGTCAAACAATACTACATGAGTAAAGAGGCCCGGGAAGGCATTAGACCTTACATCCAGAGGCTGCTAGGACAAGGGATCCTGAGGCCTTGTCAATCAGGGTGAAACACCCCCCTGCTACCAGTGAAGAAACCAGGGACAGGGGACTATAGACCAGTCCAGGATTTGAGAGAGGTTAACAGTCGGGTAATGGACATACATCCAACGGTCCCGAACCCTTACAACCTCCTCAGTACCCTCAGTCCTGACAGGAAGTGGTATACTGGACCTGAAAGATGCCTTCTTCTGCTTGCGCCTGCATGAGGACAGCCAACCCCTGTTTGCTTTTCAATGGACTGACCCTGAGAACGGACTCAGCGGACAGCTCACCTGGACGCGGCTACCCCAGGGCTTCAAGAACTCTCCCACCATCTTTGACGAAGCGCTGCACCAGGACTTGAGTGCCTACTGAGCCTCCACCCCTGAGGTAACTCTGTTGCAGTATGTTGATGATCTGTTACTTGCGGCCGCCACCACAGAGCAGTGCGAACAGGGAACTGAAAAACTGCTTGTCGAACTGGCCAAACTCGGATACCGGGCATCCACCAAAAAGGCCCAGATCTGCCAACCCGAAGTCACCTTCCTGTGCTACTCTCTCCGAGATGGTAAGAGAAGGCTAACTGAGGCCAGGAAAAAGACTGTTACTCAAATCCCACCTCCGAAAAATCGGAAGGGCCTCAGGGAGTTCTTGGGCACAGCAGGTTTTTGCAGACTATGGATACCCGGCTTTGCCGCACTAGCCGCCCCTCTGTACCCCTTGTTAAAGGATGGAACTGAGTATACCTGGGGAGATGAACAGCAAAAGGCCTTTGACCAAATCAAGAGGGCACTGTTGTCAGCCCCGGCCTTAGCACTCCCCAACATAGAGAAGCCATTCACTCTCTATGTAGACGAGAAGGAAGGGATAGCTAAAGGAGTATTGACTCAGTCTCTGGGACCCTGGAAACGGCCGGGGGCTTATCTCTCTAAGAGGTTGGACGCAGTTGCAAAAGGGTGGCCGGGATGCCTACGGGTGATCGCCACTGTGGCCCTCCTGGTCAAAGATGCCAACAAACTGACTCTGGGCCAAAAATTGACTGTTGTCGCACCCCATGCCCTGGAAAGCATAATCAGACAACCTCCAGACCGCTGGCTAACCAATGCCCGCATTACTCATTACCAAAGCCTCCTGTTAGATAAAGACAGGATCACCTTTGGCTCTCCAACTGTTTTGAACCCAGACACCCTGCTACCTAGGAAAAAGGGGGAAACTGTCCACCATCAGTGCAGGGATATCCTAGCCAAGGAGGCTGGGATCCGGAAAGACTTACAGGACACACCATTGCCACAATATGACTTAATTTGGTACACTGATGGAAGCAGTTTTCTGTATGAAGGAGAACGCAGAGCTGGGGCTGCAGTGGTAGACAAGGAAAAAGTAATCTGGTCAGAGAGACTTGCCCCAGGAACCTCAGCCCAAAAGGCAGAACTAATAGCTCTAACAAAGGCCTTAGAACTGGCTAGTGGTAAGCGGGCCACCGTCTACACGGACAGCAGGTATGCATTTGCCACTGCACATGTGCATGGGGCAATTTATAAAGAAAGGGGCCTGCTCACATCAGCAGGGAAAGACATTAAGCACAAACAAGAAATCCTAGCCCTCTTAGATGCTGTCATGCTCCCACGGGAGCTGGCCATTGTCCATTGCCCTGGGCACCAGAAAGGGCAAGACCCAGTAGCCAAAGGCAACAGGAAGGCGGATGAGGAGGCTCGAGCGGTAGCCATGAGGACTGCCTCCAACATCCTCACCATAGAAGCAGAGCCATCTCCCACCCTGACCCACTTAAAGGAACCTGAGGATGCTCGGACGTTCCTCCAGATGGCCCACCATCTCACCCACCTTGGGACTGACAAACTGGTACAACTGCTTCAGGATGATAAAACATTGACCACCCCCGAGAAGAGGCAAATGGCAAAGGAAGTAGTCAAAGCTTGTAAGGCCTGCCAGATGGTAAATGCCTACCCAGCCAAAGGAACCAGAGGAACCCGTCTCCGAGGCACCAGACCAGGCCAATATTGGGAAGTAGACTTCACTGAGGTAAAACCTGCCAAGTATGGACTAAGGTATCTCTTAGTTTTTGTAGACACCTTTTCAGGATGGGTAGAAGCATTCCCTACCAAACATGAGACGGCGGCGGTGGTAATTAAGAAGATTATGGAAGAAATCTTTCCTAGATTTGGCCTTCCAAAGGTAATAGGGTCTGATAACGGATCGGCGTTTGTGGCCCAGGTAAGCCAGGGGGTAGCCAAAATATTGGGAATTAATTGGAAACTACATTGTGCTTATAGACCCCAAAGTTCAGGACAGGTAGAGAGAATGAATAGAACAATTAAAGAGACCTTAACTAAATTAGTCATAGAGACTGGCCATAGAGATTGGGTAATGCTCCTACCATATGCTCTTTTCCGGGCTTGGAATACCCCTGTTGACCGAGGACGCACCAACAGAATTCTAGACTCAGGGTAAAACAAAGAAAAGTTTATTACACTCGTGAGCAGGGCCCAAGGCAAGGAAATGGCCAAGAGCCCCGAGCCACTTCAGCAAGCCAGTTTTATACTTAGTTTCAGGGAGAGGAGTTGTAACAGTTCTCAGGGTGACTGATGGGCAAACATCTGCTTAATTTCAGGGAGGGAAGTTGTAACAGTTCTCAGGGTGATTGATGTGACATAACCTATTCCCGGGACAAATGAGTCCTTGAGGTAAGGAAGGTGTTAGACTCCCAGGATGACTAGGAACAGATGGAAGTTGTTAGACTCCCAGGATGGCTAGGAATAGATGAGTCCTTGAGATGGGAAAGTCGTAAAACTCCCAGGATAATTAGTGTAACCCAATCCTGGAGGATAGATAGGGACTTTTCCAGCTGGGGTCTTTCAACTGTATGACTGGTTACTAAGGCACGTGACTAAAATTTAATTTAGGGAAGCCAAGTGCTAAACGCAAAATTCACTTCTGTATGAACCGCTTGCTTGCTACACTATAAAAACCCCTAAATTGTAGGCGCTCGGTATGACTCTGGTGACTGCCACCTGAGCTCACCCCTGTGCAGGTTTTGCTTTTTCTTTGCCATAAAACTTTGTTTAAACTCTCTAAACGTCTCCAGTGTCTATTTTACCTGGCGAGTGCAACAATTGATTGCCTCAGATGCTTGCGGTCTTGCCTTTCCGATAAGCCCCTAATCAAACACCGGATGCCTGCGGCTTCTTCAAGGAGCCTGGGCAAACATCTAGGGGCCAGGTGGGCCAGTTATTGTTTTACAAGCCAAGATGAGTTAAGCAAAGATCAGACGAAAAAGATCAGATGGAATCCACTGTTACACCCCTTCCGCTAAAACTAACCTAACTCCCTTTGAAATACTTTTTGGAACCCCTCCGCCTATTCGGAATTTATCCCCCTCTGACATAAATATCCCGAATACCCCCTTGTCTGTTAGGTTACAGGCCCTGGCCAGAGTAACAACAATGTTCCAGAGTGCAACATTGCCTATGGAAGCAGTTGTCTGACCTTTACCAGCCGGCAGGAGACGGGACCCCGCATCGCTACCAGGTTGGGGACTTCGTCTACGTCCGGAGACACCAACACCGGACACTCGAACCCCGCTGGAAGGGACCCTACCAGGTCCTCCTCATCACACCCACCGCTGTAAAGGTTGATGGCATCGCCACTTGGATCCATACTTCACACCTCAAGCCTGCTCCTGCTCCTGATGACCAGTAGACAGTGGAGAAAACAGTTAATCCCCTCAAGCTGCGTGTCCGCCGCCGCAACAAATCCCCACCAACTGACCCGGCAGACATGGCAGGTGATATCGGGGACCAGTGACATAGTATGGGAAGTAACTTCCAATGACCATCCCCCCTGGACTTGGTGGCCATCCCTGTATCCAGACCTCTATCAGCTTGTGGCAGGGCTGGAGACTTGGGACATCCCGACCACGGACCCTGCTAGACCCCTTCCTTGTAATATGTCTAGGAACCCCGCCTGCCTCAGACAAGGCCCGATGCCTGCAGACTATTTCAATTTCCCCTAACAGTTCCTATTTAATCCCTGAAAAAGGAACTCGATGGGCATGCAGAACAGGCCTAACTCCCTGTGTGTCCACTCAGGCATTTAACAACTCTCAAGATTTTTGTGTAATGGTTAGGGTTTTCCCCTGCCTTATATATCATGGGGATGAGGACTTTGAAGAGACGGTTGAGGGGCGGACCAGATATAAAAGAGAGCCTGTCACACTCACCCTAGCAGTACTGCTGGGAGCCGAGGTATTGGCAGGAGTAGGAACAGGAACCGCTGCCCTAGTTGAAGGACCCAGACAAATGGCCTTGCTAGAGTCTGCTATTAACCAGGATTTAAAGGCCATAGAGCAGTCGATAGAAGCCTTAGAAAAGTCACTAACCTCCCTCTCCGAGGTCGTGTTGCAAAATAGACGAGGCTTAGACTTGTTATTTCTGAAAGAGGGTGGTTTGTGTGCTGCCTTGAAAGAAGAATGCTGTTTCTATGCCGACCACACTGGAGTAGTAAGAGACTCCATGAGCAAATTAAAAAAAGGCTGAAGGCTAGAGAAAAGAGACTACAGGACCAGCAGAGATGGTTTGAAGGGTGGTATACCAAATCACCCTGGTTGACTACCCTCATCTCCACCTTGGCAGGACCCCTTATAGTACTACTGCTAGTTGTCACTATTGGACCGTGTGTCTTAAATAGACTAACCACCTTCCTGCAGGGGCAAATAGAAACTGTAAAACTCATGATTGTAAGACAGCATTATGAAAGATTAAACCAGGACTCAGATCTCTAGGATTAGAGATATGCAAGAGAAAGAGGAGGAAATGTAACTGTGAGTGGAAAAATTCTGCTTGACCTTTTGACTAAAATTAAAGAAAGCAGGAATTGACCGCTCCCTACCATAAACCACTGAGAAATTTGCTTAGAGCTAGTTCACCGGAGGCAGCTCGACCACAACCGAAACTGCTTACCAAATAGGTATGTGTTCCTGATAAAGATAGGATAAGGGTTAACGACTAACTGCCAACTCAGCTTCTGTAAACAGTTGCTTGCTTGCCTACCAAAGTATAAAAGCACTTGCAAAAAGACTGAGAGTGCTCTTGGCTACCTCCTTGCCTTGAGCCTGCTTGCGAGTGTAATAAACTTTTTCTTCTGTTTTACCCACACACTTGGGTCTAGAGTCTTAGTGGTGCGCCCTCAGTCAACAGACAGCAGCCTCATAATCTTCAGTAAACTAAGTCAAGGATTTGACTTAGGAAATAGAACCAGTGGGGAATGTTGTAAGGTACCAGAAAGCTGAAAATTGATATTGATATTCTGGGAGGAAAAGTCAGGTTTTCTTATCAGGCTTTCCTGTCCCACTCTCCTTTAGGGAGGGGAGGGAGAAGAATGCAGAAGTTTCTGGCTTGCAAGAACAATAGGTCATTCAGTTTGAAATCTAAAATAAAGGTTAACCAAGAAACTTCTTCTCTTTCAATAGGAGGCAAAATTTACATACCACCTTGCATTGATTGTAGTTCCTCCCGTTCCTGGAATCTTGAGAGTAAAATACCTCTAGGCTACTGAGGAAAGATGAACCCTGAAACATTTGTAAACATCTTTGTGTTACCTTGAGAGTCATAATGTTTCTGTGTATTTCCTAAAGAAATGTTGCCAGCTTGTACAGTGACGTCATGCTCTCCCCCTCCCGTGTGCGATCAAGGGTATACAAGCAGCCCCTGATCTATTTTTGGCAGTGCATGATTTGTGCCTGATGCTCCCTGTAGGCCATATGCGGCCAGCTTATTTTATTTTATTTTTTTAAAGATTTTATTTATTTTTATTCATTATAGAGAGGGGAGAGAGAGAGAGAGAGAGAGAAGGGGGGAGGAGCAGAAAGCATCAACTCCCATATATGCCTTGACCAGGCAAGCCCAGGGTTGTGAACCGGCAACCTCAGCGTTTCCAGGTTGACGCTTTATCCACTGCGCCACCACAGGTCAGGCTGCGGCCAGCTTATTAATAAATCTCCTCCTCTAATAAAACTCTTCAAAATTCATCTGGACTTGGTGTCTCTACATGAACTTGATGAAATGAGGTACAGTGCCTTCAAGAGTCTGGGGTGCGGTACTTTATAACAGTGTGTTTGCCGTGTCTTTCCTCCGGTGGCGATTGGTCTCAGTACCAATAAGCAGAGTCCTCATTGCCCCCTCAAGAGTAGTCTCAAAGAGGCTGCCAGCCCTGCTGCTAAGCAGGAGTGTCCCACTGCACGAGGAAGTCGAATCAGGGATGCCTGACCAACATAGAGCTAGGGCTCTACTGGGACAGGGGAGCACTTCTCTAGGAAGCCAGCCTCTCTCTGAGGAGGGTGTGGACAAAAAAAGGGGCCACATGCTGAACCTGACAAGCTCCGGGGAGGCTTGCATGGTGGCCTTACAAATTCAGAGACCTAAAATAACCACACAGGACGGTCTAAAATGGAAACTTTCTAACTAAAAGCAAGCAGTTCATGGTAGGGTGGGTAGTCATGTATAGAGAGGTATTTTTCTCTAACAAAGGTAAAAGGCTTACTTTAATTGAGCCTGGCTCTTGTCTTTTGGATCTACAGTAATGTACCTGATAATGGCACCAGAGAAAACTCAGGTCCTAGAGGGCTTCTCAGGTGAGAAAGAATTCAGGTGAGAGAGAGGGTGCAGTGTTCAAGCAAAGCAAGCAGTATATTAAGCAAAGCTGTGCACTTGGCACAAGACACAGGTGGACAACTCAGCTTGTCTGAGCACTGCTACCTGTTGGGGTCTTAGAGATCATATACTTTTTTTTTAAATTTTTTTTTTAATTGCAAGTGAGGATGTCAATCAAGAAGCAATATGGGAATATGTTAAATAAGTTTTATTGTTTTTTGCCAGGTATTATTTAATACTTTTCATGAATATTTTATTTTATTTATTTATTTTAAAGATTTTATTTATTCATTTTAGGGGAAAGAGAGAGAGAGAGAGATAAGGAGGAGGAGGAGGAGGAGGAGAGGAGCAGGAAGCATCAACTCCCATATGTGCCTTGACCCGGCAAGCCCAGGGTTTCGAACCGGCAACCTCAGCATTCCAGGTTGACACTTTATCCACTGTGCCACCACAGGTCAGGCGAGATCATATACTTTTTAACTCTAACTTTCAAGTTTCCCTTTTGCTGGCCCTGGCCGGTTGGCTCAGCGGTGGAGCGTTGGCCTGGCGTGCAGGAGTCCCGGGTTCGATTCCTGGCCGGGGCACACAGGAGAGGCACCCATTTGCTTCTCCACCCCTCCGCCTCTCCTTTCTCTCTGTCTCTCTCTTCCCCTCCCACAGCGAGGCTCCATTGGAGCAAGGATGGCCGGGCGCTGGGGATGGCTCTGTGGCCTCTGCCTCAGGCGCTAGAATGGCTCTGGATGCAACAGAGCAACGTCCCAGAGGGGCAGAGCATCGCCCCCTTGTGGGCATGCCAGGTGGATCCCGGTCGGGCACATGCAGGAGTCTGTCTGTCTCCCTGTTTCCAGCTTTGGAAAAATGGAAAAAAAAAAAAGTTTCCCTTTTGCTGATACTCTGACCATCATACAGTATTTCAAGGGTGTTTGGACATTTAATTTTATTCTGGCAGACCCTGTGATCTCAGACCCCCTCCTTCAGTGGGTGAGATAAAACCCCTTTGTTCCCTTTTCCTGCCCTAGTGCCTGTCTATCCTAAGGATAGCACACCTTTGAAATGTAAGGGTAATTTTTTACTGCAGTCCTCAGAGCAAGCTCATCACCAGAGCAGAAGCCAATCACCCTTATTGTTATTATCACGGTCATTGTTAGCTATCATATTCCAGCCCACATAAAAGAAATTTTAGTATATACATTTTTACTTTCAACCATTACCCTGCTTTCCGTTCTCAGCCTCCTGAATCTATCACCAATTTCATGTTACCCCTTTGTCTTCCGCTTTGCTTCTGATGTACAGAATACGGGGAAAACGCCATTTTCCAGATCACGTTTTCAATCTGCTGAGATTTTGATTACCAGCAATTGTGCACAGTTTGGCTAAAATAAACTCATAAATATTCTACAGGTCTGGACGCTGCTTAACTTGACAAAGGAAACTTGGGGGGGGGGGGAGGCTCCCTTTCCTCAATAAACGTCTCCAGGTGTTGACTGAGGATGCACCGACAGAATTCTAGACTCAGGGTAAAACAAAGGAAAAGTTTATTACACTCGCGAGCGGGCCCAAGGCAAGGAGATGGCCAAGAGCCCCGAACAATCTTCAGCAAGCAAGTTTTATACATTATCCATTATCTCTTGTAGGGGAGGAGACACCCAGGAATTCAGGAGTCATGAGATAGGGAAGTTGCAACGGCTCTCAGGGTGATTGTCCCAGGTACTTGCGGAAGAGCAAGCACCTATGATTACATCGGGGCGAGTCGGGCCAGTTCTTGTTCTGCAAGCCAAAATTAGCCAAGCAAAGGACAGATGGAATTTTCTGTTTTTACTGTTACACTAGCTCTAAGCAAATTTCTCAGTGGTTTATGGTAGGGAGCGGTCAATTCCTGCTTTCTTTAATTTTAGTCAAAAGGTCAAACAGAATTTTTCCACTCACGGTTACACAGGGAGATGCCGCCCCTCCGTGGAAGAAGAGCCACTCTACACAAGGAGGGCCCCCTTACTGGAAAGGTCACCAAATCCAAGGAGGGAAACCCTCCTCAGGGAGTTGTACCCTCTCCGGGGAGGGAGCTCCTGTCTAAGGCGAGGCTGCTGCTCCTTTCCAGGGACTGACCCAACCACAGGAGATGTCCTGCCCTCGTGGACCCCAGCGCACCCTCGTCTACCACACAGTGTCAGCCCCGCCCCCGTGCCCCCTGCCCCGCGCTGTCCCGAGCGGGATGCCCACCCTGCCCCTCCCAAACCACCCTGCTCAGTCCCCCCTTCCCCCAGCCCCTTGCCAAACACCCCGCCCAGCGCCGCCAGAACCGCCCCCTCGCTGTCTCCGCCCCATGCTGTGCACGTCCCACGCTATCCCCGCCCCATGCCATCCAGGCGCCTCGCCTGCTGGGACTGACCCGACTGGGCTACCTCTGACCTTCCTGCCCCGTGCTGTCCGACCTGCCCCGCACCGGCCCTCCCCTCGCGGTCCACATCCTGCGCCATCGGTCCCATCCCAGCACCGCCCGCGCCTTCGAACCACGCCCTGCGCCGTCCCTAAAATATAAGCGTGTAAAGAGATTAAAATTGAAAGATGGAAAAAGACACGTCCATGCCGTGACACAGAAGTAGGTTGACAGTCTCCGGTTACATGCACTCAGCTTTTTATTTCTAATTGTGCACCAGATTGCAGCAGAGGACACAACTTTCTGGTGACTCTTACCTAGCTGTTATTCTCAAGATGCACACGAGATGTCAGCAAAAACATACTTGTGGGCTTTTTTTCCTAGACGGGTCCACTGTGATATGAATCCAAATATATGCAAAACAGAAAAGCAAATGCCTTGGCTGGATGGCATGGTGCGTTGCAGCATCGTGCTGAGATGCAGAGGTGGCTGGTTCAATCCCTGGCTGGGGCACATACAGGAACAGATTGATGCTTCTGTCTCCCTCTCTCCCCCTTCCCTTCCCTAGATTCAATTAAAAAGAAAAAGAGAAAATAAAAATAAAAATTAAGTAACAGCACTGCCCACTACATTAAATGAGAATACAGACCTGGTAATAATTCCTTCTTTAAGACCCTCACATGCCTCACCTTACCTCTTGCTCCCATTTGCCAAATGAAACAGGGACGATTGTTATCTCCATTTCACAGGTATCTGAACTATGGACTGATTCTAACACAGTTCAAATTCCAGAACCGATGCTCCAAGATGCGCACTCACAGTATCCTGGACAAATCGAGCAATCCAGGTACTCCTTGCAGCCTTCTGTTGAACATTGAACAGTGGCACTGTTGGGCAGATAAAATGTATTATGCTCACTTTGTAACGCTGCCCACAGGGAGTTGCCCAGGTGATATTAATGTGTGTTGGGGGCAGGCAGGATCGTTGTAGCCTGGGGCTTGGTTTTGGGATTAAGCCTTTCCCACCCTTTTTGATGTGGGGTGGTACAATCCCATCATGCCTCAGAGAAGTGACTTTGTATTAGAGACTTCCCTATTTTGTATATTGGATTAGAGGTTGTGAAGCTACACTATAAAATGGAGGCAGAACGGGAGTTTAGGCTCTTGGTTCCTGAGATTATCTTCAGAGGAGAGAGCAGAGCAGAGAGCAGAAGGAGGCCACGTGGAGGAGGCCAGGAGAAGCAGCCAAGATGGCGGAGTGCTGAGTGAGATGCCAGTTTGTGTAGAGTTTGTATCTGGGTTAAGGAAGGAGATGGGGAACTGAGGAGAATAAGGCTGGTGAGCTAGAGACCTTTGATTCTAGGAAACTCGTATAAATCAGTAGCTTTGTGAGCACTGAATGTAAATTGTTTGGCGGGCCGCATGCGGCCCGCAAGTTTGAGACCCCTACCTTAGTTGTTCATTGATTGCTTTCTCATATGTGCCTTGACCGTGGTCCTTCAGCAGACCGAGTAACCCCTTGCTCAAGACAGTGACATTGGGTCCAAGCTGGTGAGCTATTGCTCAAACCAAATGAGGCCACACTCCAGCTGGTTCGTGGTGGTCGAACCTGGGTTTTCTGCATCCCAGTCCAATGCTGTATCCACTGTGCCACCGCCTGGTCAGGCTTTTTTATTTTTTTAAGAAAAACTGCTCATAACCTGAGGGTCCACTTGCCATGCTCTCACCCGAGGTGGTGTTTGAGGTGGAACTTGGGCAGGAAATGAGATAGGATAGGTGGAGAGGGAGGAGGTGGCCTGACCCTTCCCAGGTGCTCAACCAAGAATAGATCCCTTTAAGAGTGCCCTCCCCACTTCTACCCCCTCCCTGTCTTTACAATCTGTTCTTCAGTCCAGAGCACTGGTCTGCTTCTACCCACATGTCCTTCCTCTGAGACCTCAACTGACAGGAGCTTCCCATGGACTCGGAATAAACTGTAGAGCTGACTTCTGGCTCCACCACCTGTAAGCTGTGTGATTTCAGGCAAATAAATGAAAACTCAAGTGTCCTCATCCATCAAATAGGGAGAACAGCTCCCTCTCAGTGGCTGTGAGGATTCAGGAAAGTGGTGCGTATTAGCTCCTGCCAACCGTGTGACCAGCACTCTCTCTCCCTCTGTCCTGTCTTGGTCCATGCCTCATATGACATTCCTATCAGTCCCTTCCTCTCTGCAGCCACCACCACATGGCATGAGAGACCTTGGAGCTCAGGACGGCCCTCCTGCACTCTGTCCTTCCCATTCCCAGCTGATGTCCAGGCCAATTATGAACTGATGTGACCAAGCACCTGGAAGCCCAGGCTTACCCGGGACACCCTCCCAGTCCTTGCTCTCTCACAACCTCTTCATTCCTTGGAGACCACAGTCCGAGAAGGGACACTAAGGAGCCACCTGAAAAGGGAAGGCATCCAGAGGAAAAGGGCAGAAGGACTCAGTGCCCATAATCCCCACCATTATGAAATGCTCTTGACCTTCTCCAGAAGCAGAGTGGCTATGGCACAGAGGGGCCAGACCCACAGGCCACTGGGCTGTTTTCCCTAAACCCCTTCCTGGCATCTAATGTGAGATCCTCAAGCTGTATCAATAGCTCATATGGCCTTACTGGGGTCCCTGTAAAGATGGGACTATCCAACCTATTCATTTAAAAAACTTAATTCTTAAAGTTTTTATTTATTAATTTTAGAGAAAGAACACAGAGCAAGGTGGGGAGGAGTGGGAAGCATCCACTGGTAGTTGCTTCTCCCATGTGCCTTGACCAGCAGAGCTTGGGGTTTCTAACCAGCAACCTCAGCATTTCCAGCTCAATGCTTTATTCACTGCACCACCACAGGTCAGGCTATTTATTGATTTTAGAGAGCAAGAGGAAGGTGAGTAGGGGAGACAGACAGAGGCTGAGAAAGAGAAACAATGATGTGTTGTTCCACTTATTTAAGCATTTAATAGTTGCTTCTGACATGTGTCCTGACCAAGGGATCAAACCCACAACCTTTTTATATTGGGAGGACACTCTAACCCACTGAGGTACCTGGCCAGGGCTCCACCCTATTCATTTTGTAAGCTAGCTCTCAATATGCCAATGTGGGTTATCTGTGTCCATGCTAAGAACTGGGACACCTTCACCTGCCCGCCTGGAACACAGGGGACAATGAACTTTTGAGGACACAGTGGATTCCTGAAACGGTCCATCAAGCCTAGAAATACTTGAGCTTTCCTGCTGATTAAGCTTAAGCTCAATGGAATGCTGAAGCTTCTTCCTAAAACAGGCCTTCTTAGAATTATAAACTATAATGTGCTATTTCCTTACCTCTCTTTCTTCAACAATAGCCAGCTACCTGTCTTTGTAAACACAACAACCATTACTTGATAGACACCAGACAGTGGCCACAGACAGAATCGGGACCCCAAACATAGACCCTATATTTCTCCATTTAACAACAGACCCAAAACCAAAAGTAGGACCCTGGACTCTAAGCCCCAAACCAAACACTGTTCTCCAGACCCAAGTCAGACCCTAGAACCCAAATGCCAGACACCAGAGACTGACACAAGATCTTGGACACCAGATGCCCCGCATTACATCTTATGGGTAGAGCTGTGTGTGGGCCTCATACTGGAAACCTGGACATGGAGACACACACAGAGGGACCCCACACACCAGATGCCACAGAACTCATTACAGACCTCAGAGACTGAATCCACATCTGTAACTGAGACCCCACAGCCGAACTCCAGACATGGAGCCAGACAACGCACCCAAGTTTCCATATGACAGATGCAGGAGCTGAACCGGATCCTCACAATGTAAACACAGCCGGGACTCAATACAGAAAACTCATGACTCTGAGTCCAAGCAGCTAGCTTCTCAGATGTGTTTTCATGCTGCTAAATGAGGGAGCACTACATAATTCCACCAAACCCTACAAAAATTAACCCAAACAGCTGACAATGAACAAAATAATGGTAATTCTACCTGGCAGAGGTCCACGTCTCAGCTGCAGCACTTTCCTGACGTCAGTTTCTCATCCTTTGTCTCCACATGTCCAGCTCATCGATAGTGTGGGGGATAAAAAACAAACAAACATATTTTTCCTTGTACCTTATAAGTCTCAATAGCTGTGGTAATAATCAAAGGAACTTAATCAGATGAACAAGAGATACCCAACATACAATACAAGCTCAATGTGAATTTATATTCCAAAGAACACAAGACAGTGAAGTAATGGATCCTCTCACAGGAAGAAGGCTGTGCCTTGTGAAAGTAAGGGGTCATGCCCGTAAGCTCTGGGTCCAGGCATTGTGGAAGGGGTCTCGCCTGATACAGGGAGTCCTGTCACATTGGTTCTGTTCCCTGTGAGCATAGGAAACAGGCCCACCAGAGAGAAGAGGGTCCTGTCACATCAGCTCTGGAACCTGTGAGTGTGAGGAGAGGTCCCTCCCTGAGAGAGTAAGGAGGGCATCACGTCATTTTTGATCCATGTGAGTGCAAGAAAAGGTCTTTCCCTGAGAGCATAGGGCATCCCGTCACACATACTCTGTTATTTGGCGGTGTGGAAGGGTCACAACTGAGAGAGTAGAGGGTCTGGGTTTGATCACATTGCCTCTGGTCCCTGTGATGTTAAAAGGGGGTCCTACCACAGGAGTCATGGTACAGCAGAGTTGGGTCTTCTGACTGGCGTGGGGCCCCACCTAGGAGGGGGTAAGGTGAGCTTTGGATTTTGTCTCCGTGGAGAAGAGTCCCACCTGGGAGAGTGGTGAGCTTTCTCCCACACACTTTAGTTCCTACCATTATGGAGACACAGACATCCAGAGCTGGGGGTGATGGGAGGCGCCTTAAACACTTACTGTGTCCCTGCAACATGACAAAGGCAGATGCTCCATAAATGAGTGCTGTTCCCATGGTGCACACTAGCTGCTTTTGTGAAAGAGGGAGGGACAGACAAAAAGGGAGAGATGAGAAGCATCAATTCTTAGTTACAGCACCTTAGTTGTTCATTGATTGCTTTCTTATATGTGCCTTGACCGGGGGCAGGGGGGCTACAGCAGAGTGAGTGACCCCTTGCTCAAGCCAGCGACCTTGGGCTCAATCTGGTGAGCCTTGCTCAAATCAGATAAGCTCATGTTCAAGCCGGGGACCTTGGGTTTTTTTTTTTTTAATCTTTTTTTTTCTTTTTTTTTTTGTATTTTTCTGAAGCTAGAAATGGGGAGAGACAGACAGACTCCCGCATGTGCCCGACCGGGATCCACCCGGCACGCCCACCAGGGGGCGACGGTCTGCCCACGGGGGGGGGGGGTGACGCTCTGCCCACCAGGGGGCGATGCTCTGCCCCTCCGGGGCGTCGCTCTGTCGCAACCAGAGCCACTCTAGTGCCTGGGGTAGAGGCCAAGGAGCCATCCCCAGCGCCTGGGCCATCTTTGCTCCAATGGAGCCTCAGCTGCGGGAGGGGAAGAGAGAGACAGAGAGGAAGGAGAGGGGGAGGGGTGGAGAAGCAGATGGGCGCTTCTCCTGTGTGCCCTGGATGGGAATTGAACCCGGGACTCCTGCACGCCAGGCCGACGCTCTACCACTGAGCCAACCGGCCAGGGTGACCTCGGGTTTTTTTTTTTTTGCATTTTTCCGAAGCTGGAAACAGGGAGAGACAGTTAGACAGACTCCCGCATGCGCCCGACTGGGATCCACCCGGCACGCCCACCAGGGGATGATGCTCTGCCATCTGGGGCGTTGCTCTGTTGCTACCAGAGCCATTCTAGCACCTGAGGCAGAGGCCATAGAGCCATTCTCAGCTCCCAGGCCATCTTTGCTCCAATGGAGCCTTGACTGCAGGAGGGAAAGAGAGAGACAGAAAGGCAGGAGAGGGGGAGGGGTGGAAAAGCAGATGGGCGCTTCTCCTGTGTGTCCTGGCTGGGAATCAAACCTGGGACTCCTGCACACTAGGCAGACACTCTACCACTGAGCCAACCAGCTAGGGCCCCTTCCTGGAATATTGAGGGGAAAATATCTGTAAGCAAAGGAAGGAAGATGAACCCTGAAAGATTGTAAATATATTTGGTTGTGTTGCCTTGAAAGTCTTAATGTTTCTGTGTGTCCCCTAAACAAATGTTGTAAGCTTATGCCATGATGTCATGCTCTCCTCAGCCCATGTGTGACACACAGGTATATAACCAGCCCCTGAGATGTATTTGGTGCACACAATTTGTGTCTGCAAATGTCCCGTGTCAGCATATGCGGCTGGAATATTAAATAAATCTCCTTAAATAAAACCCTTCAAAACTCATCTGGACTTGTGTGTTGTCTCTACATAAACCCACAGAAGTAAGGTACAGTACTTTTCAGCATCTGGGGTATGCTACTTTACAATAGTAATTAAATATATAGAAATAAATATGTTGTAAAGTACTACCACCATCTTGGCTGCTTCTACTCTCCTCCACATGGCCTTTCTCTGCTCTCCTCCAGCATGGGCTCCTCTGCCCCATCTTATAGTGTAGAGATCAAAACCCTTAATGCAATATACAAACAAGAAAGTCTCTGATACAAAGCCACTTATCTGAGGCATAAATGGGATTCCTCATAAGAGTGAACCATCCCCTATCATGCAACAGTCAAGGGTGTGCGGAAAAGTTTAGGTTTCAAACTGAGCCTTAGGCTATAAGGACACTGCATGCTTACAACCTGTCCCCCACATCCAATACAAACTATAAGCAAGCAAACATATATTTGCAAACTTATTTGACCCATAGAGCTCTTTTTATCTATATATAACTTCACACACACATTAACTGGGCCCGGTGCAAAGGGCATGGTCTTGCCTATCATATCCCTATACACTAGATTAGCTCCCACCGAGAGGGTGTAGTCTTATTCACTTACCTTAGTAGCTTTTAATATTATACCCTAACATTTTTATATATTTTCTATAGTTTCTATATTTCTATATATTTAATTACTATAGCATTATATTACTGTAACATTCTCCCCCTTGATCCTGATGAGCTATAAGCTTTCTGGCTTCTGGTGCTTATCCAGTCATGCTTGTTGTGTTCATGTTGGCAGGAAGGTAGATATTGATGGGAAAAGAGAGGGAAGAGTTTCACATTGTATTTTATGAAACTCCAGGGAGAAGCCTCAGGATTTCATTTGGTCTAATCTGATAAAAGACTCCAGTATTCATAGGGTTGATTGCACATTAAAGGAATCCATTGTGTCATGAAAAGTCCATTGGCCTCATCAACCCTCTAGCCTCAGGTTTGGGAAGAGTTTCCCCAAGGCACTGCTGGTCAGGTGTTTTGGAGAAGCAAGAGAGAAATGGTTCCATTGTAAAAGATGCACCATGGGAGTCAAAAGTGAGTGGGAAACACTGTGAGTTTCAGAGTTGAAATACATTATGGTTAAAAAAAAGTAGTCCTTACTAGGTGTGAAAAATAGAAACATGATCCGTAGAGAGATCTGGGTCTTTTTCTTTGTTTTTCTGTCTTTTTTTCTGTGTTTTTGTTGAGAGAAATGTACTAGGCATGTGCAGATGTATCACACCATTTCTCATTGGATTTTAATGTTTTTACATTGATTTGAGAAAGAGAAAGAGAGAGGAGCTTATTTCTCCACTTAGCTGTTCCATTTAGTTGTGAACTTCTTGTTTGCTTCTCTTAGGTGTTGAGACCTGGGATGGAACCCAGAACCTTGACACACAGGAAGGACACTCCATGCACTGATACATCTGGTCAGGGCACCATAGGTTTATTTGTTTTTTATTTTATTATTATTTTTAAGTTGAAAAAAATTTAGAATTCCAATTGCAATGTATGTTTCAGGTTATTTAAAATGGTATTTAAAAACTAAATAAAAGGACTTTCTGTTTTATCTGTTAATACTGATATCAAGGTTAACTGTTATGAGAGTAGGAAACATGGGTTATTTAATATCAAATCTTTAAAGTTTGTTGTGGGTCAAATAAGTTTGTAAATATATATGATGTATATGTTTGTATGCTTATAGTTTGCATTGAGTGTGGAGCACAGGCTGTGAGCAGGCAGGGTCCTTATAGCCTAAGGCAGGGGTTCAGAATCTTTTTGGCTGAAAGAGATATGAACACCACATATTTTAAAATGTAATTTTATGAGAGCCATACAATGACCTGTGTACATTACGCATTATCCAATAAAAATATGGTGTTGTCCCAGAGGACAGCTGTGATTGGCTTCAACCACCTGCAACCATGAACATGAGTGGTAGAAAATGAATGGATTGTAATACATGAGAATGTTTTATATTTTTAATGTTATTATTCTTTTTTATTAAAGATTTGTCCGCGAGCCAAATGCAGCCATCAAAAGAGCCACATCTGGCTCACAAGCCATAGGTTACCGACCACTGATCTATACAATTTAAGCTGCAACAACAAAAAAAGCCATTGTCATTTTTTCTTCTTTCTAAATTTTAATTATTAATATTAGAGAGAGAAAAAGGATGAGACAGACAGTCAGAAACACCAATCTCTTTGTGTATGTGCCCTGACCCAGGATCAAACCTATGACATTAGTGTATGGGTGTAATGCTCTAACCTAGTGCTGACCAACAGGGCCCCTACTGCCCACTAGTGGGCATTCCAGCTTTCATAGTGGGTGGTAGCGGAGCAACCAAATGGCACCAGGATTACATACTAATCGACTAACTATTGACCAGTCAGGATCAGGGCAGCGGTCAGACTCTGTTACAGGGTTTTGTATTGGGACCACATTGAACCTCTTTTGCAACCACCTGGCCCACATCTGCAAGCAGCCAGGTACCTAATCCTGGGTTCACACCCACAGCCCCAGCAGTTTATGACCGCTATTGTTGCCCCAAAACTAGCAGTTTGTCATTTTATTACCCCGTAGCAGAGACAAAGAACTTCATGGTTCAACACTTCTTTCTATGACAGAAAATGCCGGACAATGGAGACACCAATTAACTCATATTTTCATCTCGATTCCCAGATTTTAGGGTAATAGGGTGACGTTCTAGGAATCCCCTCTTGGACTGCCAAAACTAGCTGATATCTTGCTACTTGGCCCTGATCGCAAAGAAGTGATGCCATTGGCCAACACACGCTACATAAAATTTTATAAAATGCACAACCACGGATACTCACTAAGTTAGTCTTGTCTCGACAAACTCTCGCTCAACCATGATACTTGTAACATCGTGACCACGCAACCGACTTCAAGCGCATAAGTTTTTTTCACGTTTTGTATGTGAAGCTAAATCATTACATAATCAAAACTAAAGCCAGTACGTAGTTAGATTTCTGAGAGCAAGCACGTACTTACAGCTTCAAACAAAATATTGTGAAATATCATAAGCCCATGTCTCAAAAAAAATACACACGCGGCTATTTGCCAGAGTATCTGAAGATGCGTTTCATAAAATATGTTACAAATAAACAACATTCAATGTGTTTATTGTGCCATAAAACATTATCCAATGAGGCAATAAAGCCAAGTCGATTGTGAGAACATCTTTCTACAAAGCATCCAAATGACAAGTAAAAGCTCATTGAATATTATTTTCTGGAAATATATAAAAAATTTTAAAATTATTAAACTATCGTTGCATCATTTAAGAAACAACATACAGGCCCTGGCTGGTTGGCTCAGTGGTAGAGCATCGGCCTGGCGTGCAGAACTCCCAGGTTTGATTCCTGGCCAGGGCACACAGGAGAAGCGCCCATCTGCTTCTCCACCCCTCCCCCTCTCCTTCCTCTCTGTCTCTCTTCCCCTCCCGCAGCCAAGGCTCCATTGGAGCAAAAATGGCCCGGGTGCTGGAGATGGCTCCTTGGCCTCTGCCCCAGGTGCTAGAGTGGCTCTGGTCGCAACAGAGCGATGCCCTGGAGGGGCAGAGCATCGCCCCCTGGTGGGCGTGCCCGGTGGATCCCAGTCGGGCGCATGCGGGAGTCTGTCTGACTGTCTCTCCCCATTTCCAGCTTCAGAAAAATACAAAAAAAAAAAAAAAAAAAAAGAAACAACATACAATGAATGAAGAAGGATTAATTGCCACTTATTTCACAAATAATTGCAAAAAGTAGTAAAAGCTATAATATTGGAGAAACTGTAATAATACCCTCTATAAAAGAATTTATCTCAACAGTAATGCATCAGAATACACCTCAAATTTTAAAAAGTTGCCCCTAAGTCAGGGGTCCCCAAACTTTTTACACAGGGGGCCAGTTCACTGTCCCTCAGACCATTGGAGGGCCGGACTATAAAAAAAACTATGAACAAATTCCTATGCACACTGCACATATCTTATTTTAAAGTAAAAATAAACAAAATGGAAACAAATACAATATTTAAAATAAAGAACAAATAAATTTAAATCAACAAACTGAGCAGTATTTCAATGAGAACTTTGCTCCTCTCACTGACCACCAATGAAAGAGGTGCCCCTTCCGGAAGTGCAGCGGGGCTGGATAAATGGCCTCAGGGGGCCGCATGCGGCCCGCATGCCGTAGTTTGGGGACCCCTGCCCTAAATGATAGCACAGTAAAAGCGATGAATTGATAAAATGGCAGTTAATGTTGAAAACGAACATAAGTATTCTCCAAAACTCTTCATTTTCCATGCAATTGGACAAATCTATCATTGCAGATAATGATGCTTTATTGATGACATATGTATGCTATTTTGATAAAAACAATATATTATGAGAAGAAATGCCATTCACAATAAATCGCATCACAGATACAAAAGGATTATCGATATTTAATACTGTGAAAACATACTTTACAAAAAATACTATTCCTTTGAATAATATTGTTGCATGTGCTACTGATGGAGCACCATCAATGGTAGGTCGCTATCATGGATTTGTTGCTTATTTGAAGCAAAAAGTGCCAAATGTTTTATGTATTCATTGTGTGGTGCGCAGACAACATCTTCTAGGAAAACATCTAAGAACAGGTCTCCGTTCATCATTAACTACAATAATTCGAGCCGTAAACAAGATCAAATCCAAAGCAAAGAATGATAGAATGTTTCGGTCACTTTACCAGGGCAATAATAAAGATTTTATTAAGTTACTATTGCACACAGATGTTCAGTGGCTGTCAAAGGGTACATCTTTGGCTAGATTTGTAGCATTATATGATAGAGTCATACAGTTTTTGGAAAGTAATAGTGAAGCCAATCTGTGTCAACAGTTAAAAACAGGAAAGAATGATGCCTTTTACTTGGCAGATATTTTCAAGAGATTTAATGATGTCAATTTGCAGCTTCAAGGAGCTAATAAAACTTTTATAGGTTGCCAAAGTATTGTGCTATTATTTATTGACAAACTTGAACTACTTCATCATAATCTATTGAAGAGAGAATTTCATCAATTTCCTCAATTATCATCTATAAAAGATGACGTAACTCCAGATGATATTGACAGATTGAGTAACCACCTCAACAAACTTAAATTGGACATGGAAAAACAATTTGAAGATATTTTGAAATTGAAGGTATATGACTGGATGAAAAATCCTTTTACCACAAATATTGAAGAGGCTGATACAACTTGCCAAGAAGAACTATTAGAAACTAGATATGATGAAGAAAGTAAACATAAATTCGACAGTGGTAGATATGAAAACCCATGGCAAAATAAAACAATGCTGGTCTTCTATACAAATATGTGGGAAATGGTATTCAGTTTATTGATACCTTTCCCCACCTCATATCTTATGGAATCAGGATTTACTGCTGTTAATCATATTATGACAAAAGAAACCACCTAAATTTCTGAAAGGGGAAACCTTTGCTTGTTCCTCACAAATATTGAACCGAATATTCAATATTTAGTTTCCCAGCATCAACGTCAGGGATCCCACTAATAATTCAATTAATTAATGTAATTTATTTATTTATTTATTTTTTCTGAAGCTGGAAATGGGGAGAGACAGTCAGACAGACTCCCACATGCACCCGACCGGGATCCACCTGGCACGCCCACCAGGGGTGAAGCTCTGCCCACCAGGGGGCGATGCTCTGCCCCTCTGGGGCGTCACTCTGCTGCGACCAGAGCCACTCTAGCGCCTGGGGCAGAGGCCAAGGAGCCATCCCCAGCGCCCGGGCCATCTTTGCTCCAATGAAGCCTTGGCTGCAGGAGGGGAAGAGAGAGACAGAGAGGAAGGAAGTGGGGTGGAGAAGCAAATGGGCGCTTCTCCTATGTGCCCTGGCCAGGAATCGAACCCAGGTCCCCCCCACACCAGGCCGACGCTCTACCGCTGAGCCAACCGGCCAGGGCCAACTAATGTAATTTCTATGTATTCAAAGTATAAATAAATAGATTTAACTATAGTAAGTTGTTTTATAAAGATTTATTTTGCCAAACAGCAAAAATTGGACATAAAGTACCTGGTAAGTAATTATTATTATATGCTTTAATTGGCTAAAACTCTGCTTTATAATTTTTTTTCTTTTTTTTTAAAGAAGCTGGAAACGGGGAGAGACAGTCAGACAGACTCCCGCATGCGCCCGACCGGGATCCACCCGGCACGCCCACCAGGGGTGAAGCTCTGCCCACCAGGGGGCGATGCTCTGCCCCTTTGGGGCATTGCTCTGCGGTGACCAGAGCCACTCTAGCACCTGGGGCAGATGCCAAGGAGCCATCCCCAGAGCCCTGGCCATCCTTGCTCCAATGGAGCCTTGGCTGCGGGAGGGGAAGAGAGAGACAGAGAGGAAGGAGGGGAGGTGGAGAAGCAAATGGGTGCTTCTCCTATATGCCCTGGCCGGGAATTGAACCCGGGTCCCCCGCACGACAGGCCAACGCTCTACCGCTGAGCCAACCGGCCAGGGCCTGCTTTATAAATTTTATAAAGTAAAGTTACTTTCCTATTTCATAAATCACCATTACTGTGGAACCAGTGGGCAGTTGGAAAGTTTTACTACTAACAGAGATAAAAATGTGGGTGGTAGTTATAAAAAGGTTGACTACCTCTACTCTAACCTACTGAGCTCTCTGGTAAGAGCAAGCTATTGTCTTTTGGTGGGAAAAAATACTAGAGAAAACCTGAGTTAACAAAAAATAAAATAATAATCTATCTGCTGTGGTGATAACACTAGAAGAAGTCTTTTCTTTGCTCTTGACAGTCAGGGGCATAAACACTATTTTTAATTGTTTAGCAAAAAGTGACATCTTTCCTAACATGCTCTTTTTTTCTTGTGTTGTGGCAGCAGTCCAGACTGAGAGACCTTCTAAGTTCTGGGCATCCAGAATTTATCTGAGCCTGAGTCACCACTTACAAGCTAGGATATTTTGGTCACAGAACACCTCCCAGGGTATTTGTTTCATCACTTATAAATTTTCTCAGTTTTATAGCTGAGAACATGCATTGCTGAAGGACCAAGACTTAGGTCTCAGCTCTGCCTTCAAAGAAGCTGAGATATTGAACCTTGCCATGATCAATCAAAACTGGGACCAAAGGCATTTCACTGCCAAATCCAGTGCTTGTCACAACTTATAATTATATTATTTATGTATATTTTTCTTTCCCTCTGTCTACCTCATGACAATGTAGTTTTTATAAAGAGAGAAAGTGAGTCTGTCTCATTCACTATAGGCAACCAATGTCAAGCACAGTGCCTGGCACATAATAGAAATACAATAAGTGTTTACTGTAAGAGTGAATAAATACTCATTTGTATACATATAGAGATATACACAAATAACTGACACACATGGACACAGAGATATGCTCATGTGCAATGCACATCTATGCACACAGATGTACACACACCCAATCGACCTTAGTACATATAGATAGAGAAATATAATAGGTACACAGAGAATATGGGAAGAAAATGTCATAATAACAGTAAATATCTCATTATAGGAAATTTGTTTTGTTTTTATCATTTTTGCAATAAGAGTATATTTTTTATAATAAAAAGTTGATAAAATTCAATATATTTGTCAAATCAAAGCACGTCATATTTTATAATAAATTAAGGAGATTTAAATAAAAAAGTTAAAAAGACAGAATTAAAAATAGTAGAATGGGAAGTCACTGAGTGCAGGGACATGATTTACTAGCATAGTGCCTGGTATATGATGGGCACTTCCAAAGGCTTTAAGAGCACAGGAGGAAGGAAATATGGAAAACAAGATGAAAAGAAGGGTGATAGAGAAATCCAGGGAGGGAAAGATGAAGAGGGAAAAAAACAAATCATAACTAGAGAGAAAAAATGGTGGAGAAAAAAGATAGATTCATCAGAATTATACACATTCATATTCTTTGAGATACTAAGTTTATGATAAAAGTTCTCAGCATTTACCAAGCATTCAGAAAATATTTTTACAGCATTAAAGAATAAATGAAAATTATAGGCTCCACATTGTTGAATTTCTTGGACTCCTGAACTTCCTGGATTTGATAAACATAATCAAGGGACAACCTGAAAATAATGTGCCTCTCTGTCCACCTGCAGGTCTACCTGTAGAACGGTACCAAATGTCACAAATTGGCACTGTTCTTCATGCAAGTCAGGGCTTATGAAATGAACAGAATGCTGGAACTATTGGAGACTTTAGGCACCACGAAGTAATCTGATCCCTTTATTTTACAAATAGGGAACAGGAAGCCAAGACTTAAAAAGCAATTAACACAAGACTTCCTGTTTCTGCTTTTACAAGTAAGAAGCTGGAAGTTATTCCCATCCTCACAGGAGAAAAAAGCTAAACAAGGTGAAAATAAACTACTTCTCCCCGATCCAACAAAGAATAGAAGTCAGAGGAAAAACCAATATCCCAATAATTGTGTAGACATTTGACCATGAGAAATAAGAGCATATCAGAGCGGAAGCTTGTTGTGTTACACTCGCCGGGTAAAACAGACACTGGAGACGTTTGGAGAGTTTCAGACAAAGTTTTATGGCCAAGAGAAAAAGAGAACAAAGCAAAATTAACCTGCGCAGGGGTGAACTCAAGTGGTAGTCACAAGAGCCACACCGAGCGCCTACAGTCTAGGGGTTTTTATAGTGTAGCAAGCAAGCAGTTCATACAGAAGCGAATTTGGCGTTTAGCAATTGGCTCCTCCAAATTAAATTTTTAGTCATGTGCCTTAGTAACCAGTCATACAGTTGAAAGCCCCCAGCTGGAAATGTCCCTATCTATCCCCTAGGATGTGGTCATATTAACTATCTTAGGAGTTTTTACGACTTCCTTATCTCAAGGACTCATCAGCTCCTAGTCATCCTGGGAGTTTAACGACTTCCCTATCTTTAGGACTCATCTGTCTTATTCATCCTGGGAGTCTGGTCTCATCTATTCCGGGAATGAGCTGTACTTACTGGACCAGTTCTTTTTAAGTTATTTTCCCAAGCCCATTAATGTATTTTATGGCTTTTATTCGAATGTCACATTTCCTCCTCTTCTTTGTCCTAGTTAAATCCTTAACTATAATGGAGATTCTTCGGCGTTGGTATGGCTGAGATAAAACTATTATTTTAACTGTTTCTATTCTTTCTGCCTTGCATTTTTCTTCTCTGTACTAACTTCTTACAACTTGCACAAACCTTCTGCAACTTACACAAACCTTCTGCAACTTACATAAACCTTCAACTTTTATGCACTTTCTTATCCAGAAATAACTGGCCTTCATAACAACTTGCTTTTCCTTTTCTTTTCAAAAGTACCTCTATACCTTATACCTTCTATTATCAAAACCATACAATTTCTTTCTAGTCAAAACTCTTGATTTTTAAAAACCTTAACCTTCAGCAAAGACTAAGTTAGTACTAAGTAATCCTCTTTTAAAGATTGCTTTTTGGAGGTGTCCTTTTCATAAGTAGCCTATTGGACACATGACTAATATTCATAGGTTATTCTATAGTGGTAGCTATGAGCACATATATAATTTTTATTTACCTTATAGCTTCTCTCTCAGCCAAGGGACTTACACCCCCTTTCTGTATAACTCATAGCAGTACATGCATCAAACCTTAAGATGACTTACTTGGCTTTCCTTTTCCTTAGTTTCCCTCCCTCCCTAAAGTCTCCATGCGTGGACCAGTTAACTTCTGGTTTGTGGCTGAAGCAGGGCATGCTGTCCTTCTCAGGGTCAGCTTACAAGGGTTGGCAGGGTCAGTCTTCGCTGTCCACAAAGGTGTCTCTGCTGGGACTGCAAGCTTCAGCCGGCTGCGGTGGACCCAGGCGGGTATGCCTTCTACCTTGGCAGTAGTGGGGGTGCTCAGGATCATGGTGTCTGGACCCGTCTAGGTGGGAGTCAGTCCTTGGGTGATGTACTGCTAGAAGTGCCTCTTGGACAGTCTTATTTGGGATACCATTGTCCTGGCTCCGGTGGAGTTGGCAGTGGAAGTCCTTTGAGTTGGTCCTTCTGCTGGTCTCTAAGCGCCCGTAATTCTGCATGTATTAGTTGTAATGCCTGTAAGGACTTTAGAAAACTTTGATTAGAACCCTCAATTTCTTCCCTTGTTATTTGTGGAACCAAAGGAGTTGCTTGCCCATACATTAACTCATAAGGAGTCCATTTTCCTGTATAAGGTGTATTTCGAACCCTATATAATGCAAAAGGGAGTAGCTCTACCCAATTTTCGCCAGTCTCCTCTCTTAACTTAATTATAGTCTCTTTAAGGGTCCTATTCATCCTCTCGACTTGCCCTGAACTTTGAGGCCGATAAATGCAGTGTAATTTCCAATTGATCCCTAATCTTTTTGCCAATTCCTGTTATATCTTGGACACAAAAGCAGGTCCATTATCTGACCCTACAGCAATGGGAATGCCATATCGTGGAATGATTTCTCTTAAAAGTATTTTACAAACTGTTGAAGCAGTTTCTCCTTTTGTAGGAAAAGCCTCAGTCCATCCAGTAAAGGTGTCTATTAGAACAAGCAAATATTTGTAGCCTAATTTCCCTGGAGTCATTTCGGTAAAGTCTACTTCCCATAGTTCCCCAGGAGCTTTTCCTTGGTGCCTGATGAGAGGAGGTAATTTCTTATTGACAGCATTTACTTTGGCGCAGGCCTGACACCTAGACACAACAGAGTGTATGATATCTCTGATTTCCGCTCCCTCATAATATTTTCTTACTAGATGTTCTAGTTTTTGTTGTCCTAAGTGGAAGCTGCTATGTATTTCTTGAATTATTTGTCTTAATACTCCTTGTGGTAGGTATATTCTGCTGTCTGGTAATTCTATTCATCCCTGTTTACTTTTATTACCCCCTAGTTGCTTACATTTTTCTTCTTCTTTTGGCTCATACCTCGGTTCTATTTGTAAAGTAGGGGGTGGGATGAGTAGCAGTGGGTTAATGTGTTCCTCCTCTTCTGCTGCATTCCGTGCCGCTCGATCAGCAAAGTGGTTTCCTTTTACTATAGGGGAATCCCCCTTTTGATGTCCTTTGCAATGTATTATTGGCACCTTTTTAGGCAACCAAATGGCTTCTAATAGAGCCAAAATTTCATCCTTATTTTTAATTTCTTTTCCTGCAGTAGTCAACAACCCACGCTCCCGGTAGATGGCGCCATGTACATGGGCAGTGGCAAAGGCATATCTACTGTCTGTATAGATGTTGGCACTTTTCCCTTCAGCAATTCTAAGGGCCTGTGTGAGTCCGATAAGCTCAGCCCGTTGTGCAGATGTGCCTTTAGGCAGTGCCTTTTTCCATAACACAGTATCTTGTGTGGTCACCGCAGTTCCAGCATACCTTTGCCCATCCCGAACATAGCTACTTCCATCTGTGAACAGAGTTAAATCTGCCTTCTCATAGGCCTGATCCCATAGATCTGGTCTGGCTCCTGTAATGGTATCTAATATTTGTCTACAGTCATGGATCACCGATGAGTCTGGCAACGGGAGCAATGTAGCAGGATTCAAGGCCGTTGTTTTCAAAAATTGTATTGCGGGGGGGTTCAGCAACTGTGCCTGATACTGTGTTAGTCGGGCATTCGAGATCCACCTATCTGGTGGAGCCCGCAGCACTTGTTCTAAATAGTGCTCTCCAATGACCTGAATGTCTTGACCCAGAGTCAGTTTACTGGCCTCCTTAACAAGGATGGAGGTAGCAGCAAGTGCTCTCAAACAATTGGGCCATCCTGATGACACAGGATCTAGTCTTCTGGACAGATAGGCTATTGGTCTTTTCCAAGGTCCCAGTTCTTGACAGAGGACCCCTAGAGCAATGCCCTTCTTCTCAGTCACAAATAGTTGAAAAGACTTAGACAAGTCTGGCAGGGTTAATGCCGGGGCTGCAACTAGGGCCTCCTTAAGTTTTTGAAAAGACTCTCGTGCCTCCTCTGTCCATACAAATTGTTCCTCTTTTCCCCGTGTTAACTCATGCAAAGGTTTGGCCAGCTCTGCAAATCCCAGTATCCAAAGTCTGCAATATCCCACAGCACCTAAAAATTCTCGTACTTGTCTTTTACTTACAGGCTCAGGAATCTGTAATATAGTCTGAATTCTTTGGCTAGACAAACTATGTTGTCCTCCCCTCAAGTCATACCCCAAGTAACTCACGGTTTGGGTGACAATTTGGGCCTTCTTAGCAGATACTCGATAGCCCATCCGTGCAATTCTTGGAGTAGTTCTAACGTAGCTTCTTGGCAACTCTCCTGGTTTGGGGCTGCGATAAGGAGATCGTCCACATACTGCAGCAGTACAATTGAAGAGTGGCCGGCTCGAAACTCCTGTAAGTCTTTGCACAAAGCCTCATTAAATATGGTTGGGGAATTCTTAAAACCCTGAGGGAGCCTGGTCCAAGTGTATTGGCCTGAAAGTCCATTCTCAGGACCATTCCACTCAAAGGCAAACATTTCCTGACTTTGCTTTGCTAATGGAATGCAAAAGAAGGCATCTTTCAAATCCAATACTGAATAAAAAACATGAGTCGGTGGCAATGAACTTAATAGGGTATAGGGGTTTGGCACAGTAGGATGTATGGTCTCTACCCGAGCATTCACTTCATGCAGGTCCTGCACTGGGCGATAGTCCTGTGTTCCAGGCTTTTGTACTGGCAGTAGAGGAGTGTTCCAGGCAGATTGGCATTCCCGGAGAATCCCGGCTTCTAATAAGCGCCTCAAGTGCTGTGCTATACCCTGTTTAGCCCGAGCAGGTACAGGATACTGCCTGATGCATACTGGGCTGGCATCACTCCGCAACAGCACTACTACAGGCGGCTGATGTACTGCCAATCCCGGAGGATTATTCTCTGCCCAAACTCCAGGAACCTGCTGCTTTACTTCCTCGGGGATGCCCGTAAACCCGCTCTTACCTTCCGGGAGGGAGGCAATCAGGTATTCTTCTGATATTGGTACAGTCACTAATACCTTGCCTTCTGCATTCTTCTCCTGGTTGAAGGTTATTGTTGCTTGAAATTTTTGCAACAAATCTCGTCCCAACAGCGGGTAAGGGCAGTCTGGAATAATCAGGAATGAATGAGTAATAGTCCCTCGCGCCAGGTCTGTAATCCGTGCAGTGGCTCGAGGATATGAGACAGCTTTGCCAGTGACCCCTATTACCTTTGTGGATTCCTTTTGTAATGTCCCAAGTGGTCTCTTTAGGACAGAATAAGTGGCCCCCGTGTCAACTAGGAAGGTAGTTGGTTTCCCTTCAATTGACAGTGTGACCATAGGCTCCTGGGGGCCAACAGAAATGGAGCCTTGGCCCCGTCAATCTAATTGGAGCAAAACTTGTGAGCCTTGTTCCTGATTTACGGCCTGTAGCTTAGGGCAATCCTTCTTCCAATGACCTTTCTCTTTGCAATAAGCACACTGGTCTTTATCTAGTTGCTTCTGCGGGAAAGTTCCCTTCTTTCCCTTAAATGGCTGCTGTTTCCCTTTTGGTCCTTTTGATAGCTGTGCCAAGAGTAGTTTTACAGCTGTTCTCCGTAACTCAGGGTCATCACGATTGACAAAGACTCTCTGTGCTATTTCTAATAATTCACTCCTATTCTTTCCCTCAAATCCTTCTATTTTCTGGAGCTTCTTTCTAATGTCTGGGGCTGCCTGAGTGACGAAGGTTATGTTTATTAGCTTGCGATTTTCCTCTGCCTCAGGGTCAATAGGGGTATAAACCCGGTAGGCCTCCATTAGCCGCTCTAAATATGCAGCAGGGGACTCATCCTTCCCCTAAGTTACCTCACCTACCTTACTAAAGTTGGTTGGTTTCTTAGCAGCTGCCCTTATTCCCCTTAATAGAGCCTGGCGATATTGGGTAAGCGACTCCCTATCCCTGACATTGTTTGGATCCCAACTGGGGGGGCTCCTGGGGAGTGTCCTCTCTAGTTCCCTTTCAGTGCCCCCCTCTTCCCTAAATACTTTTTCAGCTTCTTGGCTGATGCGGGTTCTTTCTTCCGTTGTGAACAAAGTGTGCAAAAGCTGCTGGCAATCATCCCAAGTTGGTTGATGGGTCCTGAAAACAGTCTCAAGCAAAGAAATTAACCCCTGAGGTTTCTCTGAAAATGACGGGGTCTGATGTTTCCAATTATAAATGTCACTAGTAGAAAAAGGAATATAAATCATTCGGGACGGTGCATGTGGTCCTTCATCTAGTGGGGGCAACACCTCCCTAAGAGGTAACATTGGGGCACCTTCAGCAAAGGAAGGTTGAGCATAAGGGGTTCCCCCCCGGGTGTGGGGAGGACTCTGGACATTCTTGGGCACAGTTGAATCTGGCTCCCTGGGCCCTGGCCGGTTGGCTCAGCGGTGGAGCGTCGACCTAGCGTGCGGAGGACCCGGGTTCGATTCCCGGCCAGGGCACACAGGAGAAGCGCCCATTTGCTTCTCCACCCCTCCGCCGCGCTTTCCTCTCTGTCTCTCTCTTCCCCTCCCGCAGCCAGGGCTCCATTGGAGCAAAGATGGCCCGGGCGCTGGGGATGGCTCTGTGGCCTCTGCCTCAGGTGCTAGAGTGGCTCTGGTCGCAACATGGCGACGCCCAGGATGGGCAGAGCATCGCCCCATGGTGGGCAGAGCGTCTCCCCTGGTGGGCGTGCCGGGTGGATCCCGGTCGGGCGCATGCGGGAGTCTGTCTGACTGTCTCTCCCTGTTTCCAGCTTCAGAAAAAAGAAAAAGAAAAAAAAAAAAAAAAAGAATGAATCTGGCTCCCTGGGCTTCTGATAAGGAGGAGGATAATTTACAGGGTCCACTATATCCTCAGTAACATCAGAAAGGACCGGATACGATTTGGGAGGCTTTTTTTTTTTTTCAGGTGCAGGTGGAGCGGAGGGAGGGCGAGGCTTAATGTCCGCAGTGCTCACACAAATAGCTCTCTTAACCTTTTGATTTGCTTTTATGCACCTCTTAATGTACCCAGGTTTGTCTGTAGCTACATCTATCCAAACATCTATATACACATATTGATCTGGGTGAGGCACCTGATATATAATGGCCCTTACTGCAAAAACTATGGGCAGATTAAAGGTTCCTTCAGATGGCCATCCAACCTTAAGAGATGGCCACTCCACTTGGCTTAAGGTCCGGAGAGTTTCTCGATCGGGTGGAGGTCCCCCTAACCCTGAGCTCTCTTCTGAAAATCAGAGAAGTTACTTAAAATGCAATCAAGGGGGGATTTAAGAGTAGATTCTTGCTGTCCCATCTCGCGGTACTTGTTCTTCTCAGCCAGGTATGCTTCTAGTCCTACAAAGAAAACACACAGAATTCCCCACCCTATAAGCAGGGTGATCCAGATAGACGAGCGTTGATCACACTGTACTGGCAAACAAATTAATACCAAACACAACAGTGCAGCAAATCCCAGGAGGGCAATACACAAAATTTTCCACACAATCATTCAGGCTAAACAAACAACCAGACAGCAGCGCGGCGCGGCGCGAGTGAGCTCACTACTTTGAAACGATCGATCGATTTTAGACAGAAACAGAAACCTCGGCCGGCAGCGTCCTGCCCTTTGGCCCGAGTGTCTGGGCGGGTCACTGACAGCGTCCTGTCTGCCACCACAGACTGTAAGTGCTCCGGAGCCAGATTACAAAAACAAGAAATTCTACAACAAAATACTCACCAGCTCAAACAGCTGTTCCGCCTGCCCCCAGTCAAAATTCCCGTAATGGGCAATCCCGGACGAGCCCCCATAAAATGTTACACTCGCCGGGTAAAACAGACACTGGAGACGTTTGGAGAGTTTCAGACAAAGTTTTATGGCCAAGAGAAAAAGAGAACAAAGCAAAATTAACCTGCGCAGGGGTGAACTCAAGTGGTAGTCACAAGAGCCACACTGAGCGCCTACAGTCTAGGGGTTTTTATAGCGTAGCAAGCAAGCAGTTCATACAGAAGCGAATTTGGCGTTTAGCAATTGGCTCCTCCAAATTAAATTTTTAGTCATGTGCCTTAGTAACCAGTCATACAGTTGAAAGCCCCCAGCTGGAAATGTCCCTATCTATCCCCTAGGATGTGGTCATATTAACTATCTTAGGAGTTTTTACGACTTCCTTATCTCAAGGACTCATCAGCTCCTAGTCATCCTGGGAGTCTAACGACTTCCCTATCTTTAGGACTCATCTGTCTTATTCATCCTGGGAGTCTGGTCTCATCTATTCCGGGAATGAGCTGTACTTACTGGACCAGTTCTTTTTAAGTTATTTTCCCAAGCCCATTAATGTATTTTATGGCTTTTATTCGAATGTCACAGTTGCTTTAGCTAATTTCAAACTTTATTTAAGAACTCTCCAGTGGGTCCAAAATGGTGGCACATGTGAACGCTGAGCTTGCACCCTCCCCAAAACCCATCCAATGTACCCCTTTACTTAGAACAATTCCTCCTGAAAGACAACTGAGGAACAATTAAACACCTGCACAACAAGCTAGAGAGAGAGAGAGACGGGGGGGGGGGGTGCATAGAGAAGGCTGAGAAACCATGACAGCTCTGCAGGAGGTGAAGGATCAGCTCAGGACCAAAAAGACCAGTGAGTGTGTTAATCCAAATTCGGAGGGACCCGAAATATGGAAGACAGGAGCAAGGTCCGTCGTTTACACATCAAAGCTTTATTGTCTAGCTTGGCCAAGTGGCGGGAACTCCGACAGAAATCTGACGGAGAGCGCACCGGCCCTTTGTTCTACTTAGTTTTTATAGTTTTGTAAGTGGGAAGTAGAGAAGCAAAAATTGCAATTAGGAGCCCCTTACTGCTATTGGTTATAGTCATATGTCCTTTAACATGATAGGACCACATTCAATTTGCAAACCATACATCATTTTGGAGAAAACAAATTTATAAGCCAACACAATGGTAGAAAGATATCTCTTTACATATTAAAAGGCCTTCCTATATTTTCTAGTGTTCATCTGCCATCTCTCTGTCCAGAGTCAGAGGTATTAACCACATGCATTTACATAAGAGAGGTAGTTTCCATGGGGACAAATGCCCGCAAATGGCTCATAGTTATAAGAAAAGGTTTATTTTGGCTTTTCCCTTCCTGCACCTGGCTATCCATTCACTCCTTTCCCCACAGGTGTGGTGGAATGTCAGGGAATCTATGCTTTTTTTCCCTTTTCATTTACAATACAATGGCAAGAGCCATCCTGGTTATGCTAATCATACAGTACAGAGACTATTCTCACAATTTTCTCTGCACACCTTAACCCAAATTAATAAAATGTTCTCCAAGCCTCCTAAAATATTAATATTAATTCTGTAGCCTTTTGGTACTTTACAACATCTGCAGGTGAAATGGCTCAGTGGCTCCTCAAGTGCCACTGTTTACATCTCCCAGACATGAGGATAGAAGACAGTAGCTCCATCCAGGCTCTATGGCCACTTGCAGGGTGCTACATCACATCCCCTGTCACCCTCCTGGAGCTAAATACAACAGAATAAGTAGGGCAGCTAAGCTTGTGTAAAGGAAGCTGCTCTTCCCAGATATCAACCCAACAGGTAGGTATGGCAGGACAAAATTTCACCCACTGAGCTGCATGTGAATGCAGAGATCCCCCACTTTGAGAGAGTGCAGAGCTAGCAAAATACTCTGGTACCAGCTGCAGGATTATACGACCCAGAGAAAGTGCAGAAATAGTGGGTCACTACTGGTATTACCCCTCCTGGAAAATGGGGAGCCAGCATATGGGCTACTGTCTGCACACAGGACTGCCTGATCAGAAAAACTGCAAAAATTGGGGGCCACTGCTGCTCGCACTGGTCAGGCTGTTCTACCCAAAGAAAACACAAAGCTAGCAAAACCTTGTGGCCCAGTGAGGAGTGAGGGGGGCAATGCTGTGCATGTGCACAGGGCTGCCAAGGCCCGAGAAGGTAAAGAATGAACAAATTAAGGATGTGTGTGCACCCAGGCTACCCCACCAGGACAAAGGGTGGGTCTAATGGGGGGTGAGATACAAGAAAGCAATCAGGTAACCCAGCGCAGACCATGCTCTGACAACAGATAATTAAAACAGAACACACAAAGCACACACCACTCAGCCCCTTTTACACCAAGAGCCCTGCCCAGATTAAATGTGCAAGGAGGCTCACACACCCCAGGCGGCCCATTTAGAACTCACTCAGGTCAGGTGACAGGACAGGTACTGCATGCACCTCCCCCAACCACAACCAGCAGGCTGAAACTATTCAACACACAATGTAACAAAGACATTTTCAAGCCTGGGAGAGATGACTATTTCATTCTACTCAAAGGAACAAAAATAGAAAGTCAAACAAAATGGGGAGACAGGAGAATATATACCCCCAATGAAAGAAGAAGAAAAAAACTCTGGAGAAATGTCCTAATTAAATGGAGATGGGTAATTGGACAGATAAAGAATTCAAAGCAAACAGTCATAAGGATGTTCGATAAACTTGAGACTAGAATAGAGGAACTCAAGAGAGTGCTTGAACAACAAGAAAATGTAATAAGCTCATCTGGCTTGAGCGTGGACTCACCAGCTTGAGCGCGGGATCATAGACTGGACCCAATGGTCTTCGGTTGAGCCCAAAGATCGCTGGCTTAAAGCCCAAGTGGCTGACTTGAGCAAGGAGGTCACTGACTTGGTTGGAGTCCCTGCCCTAGCTGGACCTTGCTTCCCTGAAGTTGGCCCCACGTTTTCCCTCTCGGGACACCCCAGCGCAAGCACACAGGCACGCGAATGCGCGCCCGTGGGCAAAGCAGTCAGCCTAATTGCCGTCTCCCGCTCAGGCACGTGGGAGCTGGGCCTGCGGGGTGGCCGGAGCAGGGACGCAGACGGAATTTTGTGGGGGGGGGGCGGCGCTGAGGGAGCGGCAGAACACTGAGGGAGGCGGGGGAAGCCTGGACCCAGCGGGGCGAGCGGCAGTTCCCGCCGGCTGCTGCTGGGAGTCACGTGGCCGCGTCTCCACCCAGGCCCCCAAAGCTTTCAGTGACATCCGCGCTTCCTTCTCCCGGGAGGGGTGGCCGCCATGGGTGACTGGGAGAAAGTGCATTGCCCCAACGTGGAGAGGAACCAGGACGCGCTGCTGCGCACAGGTGACGGGGCTCTGGAACCAGGGTGTGGGATCCACGGGCGGCAGGACGGCCCACCTGGGTGGGAGCTGCTACCTCACGCACTTCGCTTTGGGGACCACAATTTTGTTTCTCCCCAGGCCTCAGAGCCCTTCGAACCTCTTTCATGGTTCACGGCTCGCAGAACGCCAAAACCCCAGCGGAGGACACTGAGGACTCGCATGAAGAATGGACTCCGAGGCAGCGAGGTGAGGGGCCACAGGCATGGCGCTGCCCTTTTGAAACTGATGGGTGGTCAGGTCCCGGTGTCTCATAAGCTAAGGAGGGACAGAGATTGTGTTTAGCAAACAAGCGCGATGCAAACAGTGCATTGTGTAGTAAGGGGCAATTTGCTACGCCACTTCTATGTGTAAATAATTACACATATTTATAGAAGTGTTAATGAGCAGGAACGGTAGAGATAAGAAACAACTCATTCAGAGCGCTTGTCATCACAAGACAATGAGGAAAGTCTGGCCAATGAGCAATGCTCCAGAACAGGGCTATCTGGGCAATGCCAGCCACATTGCAGATCTGAAAGGATTAATCCTGGTGATTAAGGCAGCTGGGGTTGTGAGCCAGGGACCATTATATCAGGTCCTGTGTCAGCCATCTCTTCAATATGTCTGGAAAACACTCTAGTTAAAAATTGGGTAAAGCCCTGGCCGGTTGGCTCAGCGGTAGAGCGTCGGCCTAGCGTGCGGAGCACCCGGGTTCGATTCCCAGCCAGGGCACACAGGAGAAGCGCCCATTTGCTTCTCCACCCCTCATCCGCGCTTTCCTCCCTGTCTCTCTCTTCCCCTCCCGCAGCCAAGGCTCCATTGGAGCAAAGATGGCCCGGGCGCTGGGGATGGCTCTGTGGCCTCTGCCTCAGGCGCTAGAGTGGCTCTGGTCGCAACATGGCGACACCCAGGATGGGCAGAGCGTCGCCCCTGGTGGGCGTGCCGGGTGGATCCCGGTAGGGCGCATGCGGGAGTCTGTCTGACTGTCTCTCCCCGTTTCCAGCTTCAGAAAAATGAAAAAAAAAAATTGGGTAAGAGAAAATCATTTGTAGATTTCAGTTCCTCTGAGTCCTTTAGAAAGGCTAATAAGTATGACCTAGGAATGTGGGGTGGACTTTGGATAGGCCTGGATTTAAGCTCTACTAAATTCAGAGTGAATTTAGCACTGGAGATTTGGGCAAATTTTACAAATTCTCTGAGCTCTTGAATACTAATGTGTAAGGTGAGGATACATGCATGTATTCTTTGACAGTATTCAATTCAATTTATTTATTTGCATATGTATTTGTTTATATATTAGGTAAGTTGAGGGGAGATAGTGAGGCTGTCTCCCATATGCACTTTTACCAGGATCTACCTGGCAACCACAATTTTTGAATACTGAACTGGTTTTTAGCACCTCAGAATGATGTGCTTCAGCTAACCGAGTTTTCCTCAGTACCCAGGGCCAATGCTAGAACCAATTGAGCTGCTGGCTGCAGAAAAGAAAGAAGGAGAGAAGTGGGAGAGTGAGGGGTGAAGGAGATGGTTGCTTCTCCTATGTATCCTAAATGAAATCACACCTGGGACATACAATGGGCCAACACTCTATCCACTGAGCCAGTGACTAGGGCTTAAATTCAATATAAAAAAACTGACACTTGCGCCTGACCGGTTGGGGGCACAGTGGATAGAGCATTGGACTGGGATGTGAAAGACCCAGGTTTGAGACCTCGAGGTTGCCAGCTTGAGCATGGGCTCATCTGCTTTGAGCAAAAGCTCACCAGCTTGAGCTCAAGGTCACTGGCTCGAGCAAGTGGTTACTTGGTCTGCTGAAGTCCCGCAGTCAAGGCACGTATGAGAAGGCAATTAACGTAAAATTAAGGTGTTGCAGTGCGCAACAAAAAACTATTGATTGATGCTTTTCATCTCTCTGGTCCTATCTGTCTGTCCCTGTCTATCTCTCTCTCTTACTCTCTCACTCTGTCTCTGTAAAAAACAAAAAAACAAAAAACTTACACTTACATGTTGTCCAATAAATACACCCCTGATACTAGTGACCATACCCTGTTGGTGTTGTATACTAGGCCTTTCCTCAATACCTTACATATACTGTGCCCTAAATATATATTTTATGTATAACTAAAAGTTGGGAAATTAAGCCTTATAATGAGAAGATCTAGAAACAAAGATTGAATTGACCATCTGTAGTCAGTGTAGAGGCTTACTATTATAGAGACTTTCTGAGCCAATAGTTGGCAAAGGACAATACCAGAGTTTAAAGAAGTATGGGTGATAATTTGATGGGAGGAGAATATGTGTTTTTTGACAAAGTAGGGACTAATACCCCAGACTCCACCAAACTCACTCTTCTCCAACTTAGAACTCAGGAGAAAGGAGACTGAAGTAAAGATGTATAGCCTACGAGAAATAAAAGACCATGTGTACCAAGAGGTCAGCAATCCCCAGATTGATGACTATCTCTGTAAGTGACCCTCACAAAGCATGTTATCTCTTCATGCAATAATTTCATTGGTCATTTGACCATTAGAGAATTCCATTCCCCTATGGATCTGCACTACAGAATGGAGGCTCAATGATGTGAGTTCCTGGGCTCTCTCTGAAGCTCTATACATCCAGGAACATGCACTACACTTTCCCTAATCCCTGTTACTCTCACCCCCAGATTGTGAGAAGTGTCAGAACTTCTTCATTGACAGTTGTGACATGCATGAGCCCCCGATATTTGTAAAAGACAGTGCAGTGAATAAGAGGCATCCAAACCACGCAGCCCTCACTCTGCCTCCTGGGTTGAGAATCAGACCATCAGGCATTACTGAGGCTGGGCTTGGAGTGTGGAATGAGGCATCTGCTCTGCCAGTGGGTCTGCACTTTGGCCCTTATAAGGGCCAGATTACAGAAGATGAAGAGATAGGCAACAACGGATACTCCTGGCTGGTGAGTATTTACCTCTTCCCCTGTCTTGTGGCTTCCCACATCCCTCCCATAGCTTAGTGGAAACTGTCTTTCTACATGCTAGGACATGGAGGGAGACAATATGGTTAGCTCTGGGTACTGAGTGGACTTTGTAGACCATAGAGCTCCTGTTGAGGATCACAGGTTAAGTGGGAGCAACATGGTACAGACACAAAGGAATTCCTCCTCCCAGCCCTAAGTGGACAGGTCAACTCAGATGTGATGAGTATAGAAAACTATCATGTGGTCATGAGTGGAAATGCATGCAAGCTGAAAGAGCTTTGTTGACAGTAGAGAAAATACCTCCACATGCAAAAAAATCCTTTATTTTTTCTTCCTAAAATGCAGACCACCAAAGGAAGAAACTGTCATGAGCATGTGAATGCAAAGGATGAATCCTGGGCCAACTGGATGAGGTAAGGCCAAGAAGTTTCGGGGAGTCACGAAGAACACTCATCCCTCTCAGGCCCACACATCTTTTTTTCTCATCATGCCTCCCTCAGTGGTCTTCCTCAATCCTCTGTTCCTCTTTTTTCTTTATTTGGTGCTCTCTCAAGAAAAAAGGTATTTAGAGGAAAAAAGGCAATAAAAATATAGCATATGTCCTCAAAATATAAATCTCTATGCTAGACAAAATTTAGGCACTGGAAAAAAATTTTGAGGGCCTGGATAACACTTTAATTGATGAACATTATTTTAGCAAGTCCTTACTATATTCCAGTTTAGAGGAAGGTATTCATTATTAAAACAGATCATATAATCTATCTTCTTATGGAGGACAAATTGCAGACAGAGTGGAACAATTGATTTTAGAAATGTTTAACTATAATTTTTCTATTTTTTGAGAAGTGCACAGTGCCAGGATACCTAAACCAAGGATAGCCTAGAACTGTGAGGGCAGCAAATTATCCCAGCCTCACTTCTAACTAGAAGTGAGTTCTGAAGCTTGCAGAGCAATGATCATTAACCACTATCCTAGGGGCTCTTTTATCAGAGGCTACAGAATGTGAATAAGCTATTATTGTTCTTTATGATTTTGCTAAGTTAAAGACACCTCCAAGTCCTGATATGTTGGCTCAGCAGTAGAGCATCAGCCCGATCATGGAAGTCCAGGGTTTGATTCCCAGCCAGGGTACACAGAAGTGCTCATCTGCTTCTCTACCCTTCTTCCTCTCCTTCATCTCTATCTCTCCCTTCCCCTCCCATAACCAAAGCTATATTGGAGCAATTTTGGCCTGAGCACTGAGGATGGCTCCATGGCTTCTGCCTCAGTTGCTAGAATGGCTTCAGTTTGACCGGCGCAATGCTGAAATGGGTTGAGTATTGCCCCCTGGTGGGCATTTCAGGTGGATCCTGTTTGGGCGCACGCAGGAGTTTGTCTGCCTCCCCATTTCTCACTTCAGTGGGGCAGGGAGACCTCCAGGTTTTTTGGGTGAGGCATCAAATGCTACCTAAATAAAATGTGAGGAGAATGAAGTAATGCCTCTCAAAAAAAGATGAACTCGCGTTGAGTATTGAATAATGTGAACTAATCTAGACACAGAGTCCAACATCAACTAGCAAGTTCTGTGATATAAACAGGACCTGAGTTAGTTTAGAGAAGCTAGAGGTCACTGGGTTTTATGTCCAATCATGGTGGAGGTTACATCTGGAATTGGCTTTGGAAAATGGTATTAGGCAGGATAATCATTGTAAGCAGGACCTGGAGATAGGAAGTAGTATGACATTGTGAGAGGCACAGACATTGAACAGAAGGTTCTCCGGGAGCACTGTGGGAGTGGGTGACATCAGAGCCTGAGTGTCAGGTGCAGAGCTGGTCATGGATCTGAGAGGTAATAGGAACTCATCGCCTGTGTGTTTCTTTTCTTTCACCTGCCTCAATCCCAGGTATGTGAACTGTGCCCGGGATGATGAAGAGCAGAACCTGGTGGCCTTTCAGTATTGCAGGCAGATTTTCTACCGAACCTGCCAGTTCATCAAGCCAGACTGTGAACTGCTAGTCTGGTACAGTGACAAATATGGCCAGAAGCTGGCCATCAACTACGGAAGCAAGCAGAGAGAGCTCTCAGCAACTAGAGGTGGGCACAACCATTCTTCAAAATGGAAAGAAAAAAAAGAACTCACCTTAGAACTGGTCATGGTACACTCTAAAGCAGGGGTCTCAAACTCACGGCCCGCCGAACAATTTTGTGCGGCCCGCAGACTAATCCACGAAGTTCAAAATATTTTGGATAAAATTAAGTAAGCCTAGGGGCCTACTTGTATTTTTCATTTCTCTAGCATCCTAGCTAGATATTAGCTTCGTTAACAGCAGTTGTGATGCGAACTACAGTTTCTGGTCGTTTTGTGACACTGAGTAAACTGCATGTACGATTGTGCTTGTCGTACTGATTTTTTTTTTGTTTTCAACTGCAGTGAGAAAAGTGTTGCGTTTAACAGTTGCCTTTTGTAGACCTAGTGCGGCCCACCGAACAGCTGTGATCTTGCTCTGCAGCCCACATGCTGAGTTGAGTTTGAGACCCCTGCTCTAAAGTCAGTAAGATTTTGAATCAGATGGTTCAGAAATTAAAATTTCATTTCCTATGTCTTTGATTCTTAGGAGAAATTTTTATATTTTTTACTTTTTTAGATTTTTTTCTTCTTTATTTTTTTAAATTTAATTAATTGTGGGTTTTTTTAAGGATTATAAAAGTTATATTTATTCACGATGCTACATTTATTGCATTCCCTTAGAGAAATGGGGAACTGTTTATGTACCCAATTTGCACATACAAAACTTCATACAAATTATGTGTAGCACATAAAGGCCTCTGGTACAGCTAAAATCCTGACACTATAATTGAGGTAATCCTGCTGCAAGGTGTCTAGTTTATCAAGTTTGTCCATAGAAAATTAAGCACTGGAATTACAGTCAGTCTCACGGGTTACATGTAGAAATTATTTCAAAATATAATAAAATAAAACTTAATTCTCTAAAACTCAAAAAAGGTAAACTGGAAGGGGATACATTTTGTTACTCATTTCAATTTAACATGACATATTCACACCTAATTTTCTCTGGGAAAAAATGATCACTGTAGGGTTGACATTATCTTTACAAGCTGAGGCTGCTTTAAAAGGTATTTTGTCAAAAGTTTTGCCAAACAATTAAAAAAAATAATATTCCTCTTATAAAATGGTACGACATGTTAAGGAACCAGAAGATTCTAAATGTCTTTTCCTATACAACTAAAAGGCCATTTTGTGTTTACATAGATTCTAGGGTCACCCCGAATGCATCTTCCCTCCCCCCATTCCCCTCAACATCTTCTTTGCCCCTTCCCTAAAGTGCCCTCCCTCTTCTGTTCAGGTTTATCCCATCCTATCATCCCCTTCCCTTTGTCCTCTTTTCCTCTGGTCCCTATGATTCTTCTTCTGTCTCTATTCCATTTCTCAGTTCACATTATTCCTTGGATTCCTCAGATGAGTGAGGTCATATATTTTTTATTCTCTGCCTGGCTTATTACACTCAAAATAGTTTCCAGGTCCCTCCATATTGTTGCAAAAGGTAATATTTCCTTCTTTTTCATAGCCCCATAGTATTCCATTGTATATATGTACCACAGCTTTTTAATCCACTCATACACTGATGGACACTTGGGCTGTTTCCAGATCTTTGATATTCTGAACAATGCTGCCATAAACATGAAGGTGCATTTCTTTTTTTTTCCAGTCAGTGATATGGTGTCCTTGGGATATATTCCTATAAGTGGGATGGCTGGGTCAAAGGGCAGTTCCATTTCTAGTTTTTTGAGGAATCTCCATACAGTTTTCCACAGTGGCTGCACCAGTCTGCATTCCCACCAGCAGTGAAGGAGGGGTGCCCTTTTATCCATATCTGCGCCAGCACCTATCATGTGTTGTTTTGTTAATGAGCGCCATTCTGACTGGTGTGAGGTGGTATCTCATTGTGGTTTTAATTTGCATTTCTCTAATGATTAGTGATGTTGAACATTTTTTTAATTTGTCTATTGGCCATCCATATGTCTTCTTTGGAGAAGTGTTTGTTCATTTCTTGTGCCCATTTTTGGATTGGATAATGTTTGTCTTCCTGATGTTGAGTTTTACAAGTTCTTTATAAATTTTGGTCGTTGATCCCTTATCAGATGTATTGTCGAATATGTTTTCCCATTGTGTGGTTTGTCTTTTTATTCTGTTCATATTGTTTTTAGCTGTGCAAAAGCTTTTTAGTTTGATATAGTCTCATTTATTCATCCTATCTTTTATTTCATTTGCCTGTGAAGATAAATCAGCAAAGATACTGCAACGATACATGTCGGTGAGCTTACTGCCTAAGTTTTCTTCTAGGATACTTATGGTTTCATGATTTACATTTAAGTCCTTTATCCATTTTGAGTTTATTTTTGTGTATGGTGTAAGTTGGTGGTCCAGTTTCATTTTTTTAAAGGTAGCTGTCCAGTTTTCCCAACACCATTTGTTAAAGAGACTGTCTTTACTTCACTGTATGCTCCTACCTCCTTTATCAAATATCAATTGTCCATAAAAATGTGGGTTTATTTTTGGGTTCTCTGTTCTCTTCCATTGATTTATATGGCTGTTCTTATGCCAGTACCAAGCTGTTTTGAGTACATTGGACTTGTAATATAACTTGATATCAGGAAGTGTAATACCTCCCACTTTATTCTTCTTTTTCAAGATTGCTGAGGCTATTTGTGTTCTTTTTTGGTTCCATATAAATTTTTGGAATATGTGTTTTATATCTTTAAAAGATGTTATTTGTATTTTAATTGGTATTGCATTGAATTTATAAATTGCTTTGGGTAATATAGACATTTTAATTATGTTTATTCTTCCTAACCATGAGCACAGTATATGCTTCCACTTGTTTGTGTCTTCCTTGTTTTCTTTTATTAATGTTTTATAATTTTTTGTGTACAAGTCTTTAACCTCCTTGGTTAAATTTACTCCTAGGTACTTTAGTTTTTTGGTTACAATATTGAAGGAGATTGTTTTCGTAATTTCTCTTTCTGACAGTTTATTGTTCGTGTATAAAAATACCTCTGATTTCTGTGTATTAATTTTATATCCTGCCACCTTGCTTAATTTGTTTATTAGGTCCAGTCATTTTTTGACTGAGACTATAGGGTTTTCTATGTACAGTTTCATATCATCTGCAAATAATGATAGTTTTACTTCTTCTTTTCCAATTTGGATGCCTTTTATTTCTTCTTCTTGTCTGATTGCTGTATCTAGGACTTCCAGTACTATGTTGAATAAGAGTGGTGAAAGGGGACACCCCTGCCTTGTTCCTAATTTTAGGGGAATTGCTTTTAATTTTTTTCCATTAATTATAATGTTGGCTGTGCGTTTGTCACAAATGGCCTTTATCATGTTGAGGTATGTTCCCTGTATTCCTACTTTGTTAAGAGTTTTGTTCATAAATTGGTGCTGAATTTTATCAAATGCTTTTTCTGCATTGATTGAAATTATCATGTGGTTTTTCTCCTTCCTTTTTTTAATGTGGTGAATCACATTAATTGATTTAAGAATGTTGTATGATACTTGCCTCCCCAAAATAAATCCCACTTGATCATGATGTATGATTTTTTTCAGTATTAATGGATCTGGTTAGCTAATATTTTGTTGAGGATTTTAGCATCAAAATTCATCAGGGTTATTGGCGTATAATTTTTTTTCCTTTGTGTTGTCTTTGCCTGGTTTTGAAATCAGAATTATGCTCGCCTCATAAAAGGAACTTGGAAGTGTTTCTTCCTCCTGAATTTTTTAAATAGCTTGAGAAGGATAGGAGTTAGTTCTTTTTTGAATATTTGGTAGAATTCACCAGTGAAGCCATCGGGCCCAGGAGTGTTGTTTTTTGGGAGCTTTTTGATAAGTGTTTTGATCTCTTTTTTTTGTAATCGGTCTTTTTAGGTTTTCTCATTCTTCCAGATTGATTCTTGGAAGATTATATGTTTCAAGAAATTTGTCCATTTTACCTACATTGTTTAGTATTTTGGCATACAGTTCTTCATCGTGTTTTCTTACAATATTTTGTATTTCTGTTGTGTCGGTTGTTATTTCTCTGTTCTCATTTCTAATTTTATTTATTTGAGTTTTCTCTCTTCTTTTTTTGGTGAGTCTTGTTAAAGGTTCATCGATCTTGTTTACCCTTTCAAAGAACCAGCTCTTGGTTTCATTCATCCTCCATATTGTTTCTTTAGCTTCTATGTCATTTATTTCTGCTTTGATCTTTATTATTTTTTCCTTGTATTACTTCTAGGCCTTACTTGCTATTATTTTTCTAGTTCTTTTAGATGAAGGGTTAGGTTGTTTATTTGAACTTTTGCAAGCTTCTTAAGGAATGCTTGTAGTGCTATGAACTTCTCTCTCAGGACTGCTTTTGCTGTGTCCCATAAATTTTGAGGTTTTGCTTGCTCATTATCATTTGTTTCTAGGAATTTTTTTATTACTTCTTTGATTTCATTGTTATCCCATTCTGTATTTAATAACATGCTATTTAGTTTCCATGTGTTTGAGTATTTTTCAGTTTTTCTGTTGTGGTTGATTTCTAGTTTCATGCCATTGTGATGAGAGAAATTGCTTGATATCATTTCAATCTTTTTAAATTTGTTGAGACTGCTTTTGTTTCTTAACCTGTGGTCTATCTTAGAGAATGTACCATGAGCACTTGAAAAGAATGTATATTCTGCTGCCTTAGCGTGAAAGGTGATTAAATCAAGTTGATCTCTGCAGGGGTCCCCAAACTTTTTACACAGAGGGCCAGTTCACTGTCCCTCAGACCGTTGGAGGGCTGCCACATACAGTGCTCCTCTCACTGACCACCAATGAAAGAGGTGGCCCTTCCGGAAGTACAGTGGGGGGCCGGATAAATGGCCTCAGGGGGCTGCATGCGGCCCGCGGGCCGTAGTTTGGGGATGCCTGATAGTGTGTCCTTTAAGTCTGCTGTTTCTTTAATTTTCTCTCTTGAGGATCTATCTAGTGATGTTAGTGGGGTATTGAAATCTCCTACTATTATAGCATTGCTGTTGATCTCACCCTTTATATTCATCAAAGTCTGCTTTATATATTTAGGTGCTCCTATATTAGGTGCATAGATATTTATGACTGTTATATCTTCCTGTTTGATTGCTCCCTTTATTATTATGTAATGACTTTCTTCATCTCTTACTATAGTCTTTGTTTTAAATTCCATTTTGTCTGATATTAGCATTGCTACAGCAGGCTTTTTTTTTTTTCATTTTCATTTGCATGAAATATTTTTTCCATCCTTTTACCTTCAGTTTATGTGCATCTTTTGTTTTAAGGTGTGTCTCTGTTGTTTTTTTTTTTATTTTGTTTGTTTTGTATTTTTATGTAGTTGGAAACTGGGAGGCAGTGAGACAGACTTCTGCATATACCTGACTGGAATCCACATGGCATGCCCACCAGGGGGCTAAGGCATGTCTCTTGTAGACAGCATATATACAGGTACTGTTTTCCATGCAGCTATCCTATGTCTTTTGACTGGATCATTTAATCCATTTACATTTAAGGTTATTATTGATATGTAGTTGTTCATTGCCATTTTATTCATTAAAGCTGTATTTCTTCTTTGCTATATTCTTTTCCCACTTTAATCTTTTTACAACAGACCCCTTAACATTTCCTGCAGCACTGGTTTGGTTGTAATGAATTCCTGATTTTTAAAAAAAATATTCTGTTTCTTTTTTTGTCTTTATTTTTTTCTATTTTTTTAATCTTTTATTTTTATTGAATTCAGAGAGAGGAAGGGGGTAATGGGGAGACAGAAACATCAATCTGTTTCTGTATGTGCCCCAGCTAAGGACCAAACCAGCCACCTCTGAATTGCAAGACAATGCTGCAGCCAAGCGAGCCATCCAGCCAGGGCCTAATTTTTTTTGGTTTTCTCTCTTTTTTTCTTTTTTGTCTGGGAAGCTTCTTATTTCTCCTTCAATTTTAAGTGATAGCCTTGCTGGATAAAGTAGTTTTGGTTGTAGGCTCTTGTTCTGCATTACTTTGAATATTTCTTGCCATGCCCTTTTGGCCTCAAATGTTTCTGATGAGAATTCAGATGTCATTGTTGGGGGCTCCTTTGTAGGTGATAGCCTTCTTTTCTTTAGCAGCTTTTAATATTTTCTCTTTATCACTTAGCTTTGACATTTTAATTATAATGTGGCTTGGTCTAGGTCTCTTTGGGTTTCACTTTAATGGAGTTCTCTGTGCTTCTTGAACTTGTGAAATTCTTGCTTGCATCAATTTAGGGAGGTTTTCAGCTATGACTTGATTGAATAAAGTTTCTATCCCTCGTTCTTTCTCTTCTTCTTTAGAAACACCTATGATGCAAATGTTATTTCTCTTCTTGTTATCACAGAGCTCTCTTAGAGTTACCTCAGACTTTTTGAGTCTCTCTTCTTTTTTCTGATCTGCTTCTGTGCCTTCATTTATCATGTTTTCTAACTTGCTGATTCAATCCTCAGCTTCATCCATCCTGCTTTTAATTCCTTCTATTGTGGTCTTCATTTCTGATATTGTATTTGTCACCTATGACTGATTCTTTTTTAATATTTCAATTGTTTTTTTTATATTTGCTATCTCTTTATTTAGGTGTTCATAATGACCATTTATTGTTGTTCTAAGATCCCTAAGCATCCTAACAATCATTATTCTAAACTCTGTATCTGACAGTTTGGTTATTTCCATATCACTCAGTTCTTTTTCTGGAGATTTATCTTGTAGTTTCATTTGGATTGCACTTTTCTGTCTTCTCATTATGTGTGTGTGTTTGGGTGTGTTGTTTGTAGATCTGATTGAGTCTAGGCTTGGTGTTGTCTGCCTACAATTCTTATTTGTGTTATTTCTAGGTCTTGAGTTGTTATCAGCTGTTGTTTATAATCCACTGTCAGGTTTGGCTTTTCTAGTCGAGCCAATTTGAAGACTTGATTTATTTTTTTCTGAGTTATCTTGGTGGTAGTCTTCTTTACTGATCTCAGCAAGGGGCTTATTTGAAACTGTTCTTGTCCAGGTTTAGTTTTTCACACTGATTGTTCCTAAATTAATTTGTAATTCAGTTTGGTGGTGTGAGCTGGGAGTCTGTGCATCTGCCAACTCCGCTGCCATCTTCAGGTCTCTCTAGAACAAATATTTCTTGAGAAGTCAATGAATTTCTAAGCCCTTTTGATACTGTTTGTTCACTGCTTCTGCCATTCCCCAGGCACCAAGTGAAATAAGAAACTGCCAGTCACCATTAAGCAAGGAATATCAGATTTTTAACACAGCACTAACCATAACTTTCTATGAAGATGAAAAAAAATTTAAGAAATTTAATTTTTTTAAGTGAGACAAAGGAAGATAGATTCCTTAATGTGCCCCAACCAGGATCCACCCAGCAACCCCAGTCTGAGGTCCATACTCGGACTAGCTGTGTTATCCTCAGCACCTGAGTTCAACACTTGAACCAACTGAACTATCAAGCTGATGATCAAACCAATCAAGCCACTGGCTGTGGGAGGGAAAGAGAGAGAGAAGGGGGTGATAGAGGGGAAGCGAAGCAGATTGTCACTTTTCATGTGTGCACTGACTGGAGTTCGAACCTGGGACGTTCACATGCCAGGCCAACACTCTATCCACTGGGAAAACAAACATTGGCCTATTTTCTGAGGGCCACCTCTGTATAGTATATAGGGTAAGAGCAGTTTCCATAGATGCCCAGAAGCCTGAAATGCAGTACTGTGATCTGAGCTAAGATGCTGGAAACTTTCCTGAGTGTGGTGGGATAATGGTGCTGTTCTTGCCTATATGGTGGCTTATTCTTTAAGATTTGCTTTGTTCATTTTTGGAGAATACAGTTTAGTGGTAATCCTCTCAGAGCTTCATTTATCTCCAAGAGAGAGAGGATTATGGTTTAGCTGAAGAGGAATAGAAGCCAGGCATGCAAGAAGTGTGATTGCGGGTCCTGGCTAGTTAGCTCAGTTGGTTAGAGCTGCAACCTGTAATACCGAGGTTGAGCCTGTGGCAAGGCACATATTAGAAATGACCAATGACTGCATGTCTAGGTAGAACAATGAATAAATGCCTCTCTTTTTTCTTCTTTTTTTTTCTCATTCTGCTCTTCCTCCTCTATTTTTTCTTCCTCCTCTTCCTTTTCTGCTCAAAAATAAATCAATTTTTAAAAAGTATGGTTGGGGAAACATTTTTAAAAGACTTTCCATTGTATATGAAATGGGCTGACACTGAATAAAATCAAGTATGAATATTTGATATGAAGCTTGAGGAAGGACATATTGTTAGTTTATCATCTGTCAAAAACTATGGTGGGGCCCTGGCCAGTTGGCTCAGTGGTAGAGCGTCGGCCTGGCGTGCAGAAATCCCGGGTTCGATTCCCAGCCAGGGCACACAGGAGAAGCGCCCATCTGCTTCTCCACCCCTCCCCCTCTCCTTCCTCTCTGTCTCTCTTCCCCTCCTGCAGCAAGGCTCCATTGGAGCAAGGATGGCCCGGGTGCTGGGGATGGCTCCTTGGCCTCTGCCCCAGGGGCTAGAGTGGCTCTGGTCATGACAGAGTGATGCCCCAGAGGGGCAGAGCGTTGCCCCCTGGTTGGCAGAGCATCACTCCCTGGTGGGCGTGCTGGGTGGATCCCGGTCGGGCTCCTGTGGGAGTCTGTCTGACTTTCTATCCCCATTTCCAGCTTCAGAAAAATACAAAAAAAAAAAAAAACTATGATGGAAGCAATTCCTAGTTGGAGTCAGTGGTCTTTATAAAGAACTGTGTTAAAAGCTACATGTAGATAGGAAATGTCAGCATTTTCCACCATACAGGGAGTGAAAGAGCCTCTGATGCTACTTGACAGTTCCTCATCTGGCAATACATAGAAAATACTCTTGGCATGTGTTTTCTGGATTTCTAACGAAGATATACTACATAAAAATCAAAAGAGAAAAGAGACTGTAAAAAAAACTTTGTGGGGGGAGAAAGAGAATACATTGTCAACTCCATAAGAATGACTTGTGGGGCAGGTCTTAACAAAACATATTACCCAGGCAGCCTTGTCAACATCTGTCCTGACCAAAATTTTCTCTTTCAGCAGAACCACAGCCAGAGATACACTCATGTTCTTTCTTCTCTCTGGCCTTCTCCAGTCAGAACTTTCTCAGTCAACATGTGCAATGCAATCACTCCTCTGATATTCTCTCCGGAACATCTACAAGAAAACACCTCAAATCAAAGGATCCCTACCCAGAGAATGAAAATCAGCAGCAGCCTCATACTAATACACACAACGAGAATGACAAAGCTGAAGGTCAAAAGTTCAAAGAAAAGTCCAAACATTTGATTAAGAGAAGCAGGCCGAGGAGGATTTCAAGGGCCTTTTTTGAACCTTCCAAAGGACACATGGGAAGCTCTAGTGAGCAAGAGAGAATGATACAGAAAGCACCAAGCAGAGGCCAGAAAGTGAATTCAGTGGACACAGAAAAACTGTCTATGAGAGTAGTAATGTCGACAAATGAAGCTATCAAGTATGGAGATTGTTTGCAAGGCTTTGATGATGGGTCCCATCTCCTCAAAAAACAGAGAACACACTCAGATGAGAAGAACTATATTTGCAGGCAGTGTAAGCGAGGCTTTTCAAAAAAGTCAGACCTCCTCAGACACCAGAGGACACACTCAGGGAAGAAGCCTGATGTTTGCAGGGAGCATGAACAAGTCTTTTCACTGAAGTCACATCTTCTCACACAGCAGAGAACACACTCTGGGAAGAAACCCTATGTTTGTAAGGAGTGTGAGCGAGGATTTTCACAGAAGTCAACTCTCGTCAGACACCAGAGGACACACTCAGGGCAGAAGCCTTATGTTTGCAGGGAGTGTGAACAAGGCTTTACGCAAAAGTCAGATCACCGAATACACCAGAGAATACACTCAGGGGTGAAACCCTATGTCTGCAGTGAGTGTGAGCGAGACTTTTCAATGAAATTAACTCTCATAAGACACCAGAAGATACACTCAGGGGAAAAGCCCTACGTTTGCAGGGAGTGTGAACGAGGCTTTACGCAAAAGTCAGATCTCCGAATACACCAGAGAACACACTCAGGGGAGAAACCCTATGTATGCAAGGAGTGTGAATGAGGGTTTGCATGAAAGTCATATCTCTTAATACATCAGAGAACACACTCAGGGGAGAAACCCTATGTTTGCAGCGAGTGTGAGCGAGCCTTTTCAATAAAATCAACTCTCGTAAGACACCAGAAGATACACTCAGGGGAGAAGCCCTATGTTTGCAGGGAGTGTGAACGAGGCTTTACACAAAAGTCACGTCTTCTTACACACCAAAGAACACACTCAGGGGAGAAGCCCTATGTTTGCAGGGAGTGTGAACGAGCGTTTGCACGAAAGTCATATCTCTTAATACATCAGAGAACACACTCAGGGGAGAAACCCTATGTATGCAAGGAGTGTGAGCGAGGCTTTCCACAAAAGTCAAATCTTGTAAGACACCAGAGAATACACTCAGGGGAGAAGCCCTATGTTTGCAGTGAGTGTGAGCGAGGCTTTTCAGTGAAATCAACTCTCCTAAGACACCAGAGGATACACTCAGGGGAGAAGCCCTATGTTTGCAGGGAGTGTAAATGAGGCTTTTCAATGAAATCAGATCTCTCACACCAGAGAACACACTCAGGAGAGAAGCCATATGTTTGCAGGGAGTGTGAGCAAGGCTTTCCACTGAAATCAACTCTCCTCTCACACCAGGGAATACACTCAGGAGAGAAGCCGTATGTTTGCCTGGAGTGTAATTGAGGCTTTTCAAGGAAGGCACATCTCCTCACATACCAGAGAACACACTTAAAGGAGAAGCCCTATGTTTGCAGGGAGTGTGAACAAGGCTTTACACAAAAGTCAGATCTCCTAAGACACCAGAGAATACACTCAGGGGAGAAGCCCTATGTTTGCAGGAAATGTAATCAACGCTTTTCACAGAAGTCACATCTCCTCAGACACCATAGAACACACTCAGTGTAGAATTGCTATGGTTGCAGTATGTGTGAGTGAGGTTTTTCACAGAAGTCAACTTTCCTCAGACTCCAGAGGACACAGTCAAGGAAGAAGCCCTTTGTTTACAAAGAGAGAGTGAATTATTAGCATTAAATTGCATCTCTACATTCATAGCTCTTACACAGGTCATATCCCAGCTCTGAGAGGACTTCACAGGAAGTTTACTGACCCCTTATTCTCATAAGATTTTAATTAGTATAGAAGTAACAAAAGAACTTCTTCATTTTCATGACAAAAGGTTAGCTTGACAAATAGTTCCTCAAGTGATATGGGAATGTCAACACCAATATTCTTCTGTTCTAATAAATCTTCATAAAACTGGTGCCCACATAACTCATTCTTCCCCTCCCCATCACTGAAAGAAGAGAGTTCCCAGAGGGCCACAGAGAACTCACACTGTCAGGCACAGGAACTCAACCCCTAAAAGCATGAAAATCTGGAGTCAATTTACATAGGTTACTTCCCAGAAAGAGGGATTTGAGACAGACTCACCAGGGAAAGGGATTTCCTTCACTCCCGGGAAGTAGAGGCTTCTCACCTAGTAGGCTCACCACCCTCCTTCCTTGGCTTTTTTTGGCTCCTGTCCTGGTTTTCTCTGACCTCTGTAGTCTCTGGTGAAAACCAGGAAGGAATATATGTATGCTCATGTCCCTGGCTCAGACTGGACAGCTAGCCTCCCTCACTCTCTTCTCATTGTTTCTTCAGAATGAGAATCTTATTATGTACACCACATGGACTCTAGATCATTCCATAGTGGGTTTCAATCTATGCTCTGCCTTCACCAGCTTTGTGACCTAAGGCAGGATTCTCAACTCCTCTTTGCCTGTTTTTTAATCTATAAAATGGAAATGGTGCCTGAGCAAGCAGTGGTGCAGTGCATAGAGCATTGGAATGGGATAGAGATGACCCAGGTTCAAAATGCCAAGGTTGCTGGCTTGAACACAGGTTCACCAGCTTGAGTGCAGGGTTGCATGCTTCAGCGTGGAATCATAGATATGATTTTGTGGTCACTGTCTTGAAGTTCAACGTTGCTGGCTTGAACAAGAAGTCACTTTTGCTTTAGTCTGCTCAAGTCACATATGAGAGAGCAATCAATGAACAACTAAGGTTGCTCTAATGAAGAATTAATGCTTATCTCATTATCTTCCTCTTTGTCACTATTTGTCCCTTTTCTTGTCTCTCTAAAAAATTTTTTTGGTTTTTTGTCTCCACACTCTTAACATGAATAAAATGAAATAAAATGATCAGGCCTGTCCTGTGGTGGCGCAGTGGATAAAGCATCGATCTGGAATGCTGAGGTTGCTGGTTCAAAACCCTGGGCTTGCCTGGTCAAGGCACAGATAGGAGTTGATGCTTCCTGCTCCTCCCCCTTCTCTCTCTCTCTCTCTCTCTCTCTCTCTCTCTCTCCTCTCTAAAATGAATAAAATAAAATCTTTAAAAAAATAAAGTAAAATGAGTTAACTCTCCAGATCAAGGCATATATGGAATTTGTTGCTTTCTGCTCTTCCCCCTTCTCTCTATCTCCACTCTCTAAAATAAATGTTAAAAATAAGTAAAACAGAAATTGCTACATGATCAGTCTGCAGGATTGGAGATCTTCATTACAAAAATTTGGAGTCATTTTGGCTCAGATAAACTCCTTAAATACTCCCAGTTTTCATGTTTTTTATTTGACAAGACCAAGTACCTAACCTTGTAAAAATAAGCTCTGCCTGATACATGATTAGAAAATGGCAAATTCAGACTACTATATTATGGCACTCACATCTGTTAAAACTGCTGAAGTTTAAATATGAGAGTACCAATGTTCTCATGTATTCATTAAGTCTTAGATGTCCCCTGACTAAGGATTCAGCCTATAACTTTGGTGTATCAGAATGACGCTCTAACTAAGCTTCCTGGCCAGGGCATAACCATGGATTTCATCCAACTCTCATTTAAAGATAAAAAATATCTCTTTCAGAACCAATAGATTACCACATAAAAAGAAAACCAGTAGAGAGAAAACTTAGTTAACATAAGCAGGTAAGTGGATCAAGTGAAGAAGGAGGGGCAGGCCTCCTCTTCACTCGGGAGAAAAAAACAAGAAGAATGCAAGAGAGCCTGCATGGGTAACTGAGTCAGACAGTTCGAGATTAAATACTTCCTATATTTCTATGAAAGGGTGCCTGGGACCACTTGCTACACAGAGCAAGGAAGATAGAACTTATCTGAAAACCCCTTTTTCTCCAAAACTTTTAAGAAACCATGTTTACATACCTTAATTAAAAATTCTAACACTTATTTTCTGATTCCACCTGAATTCACCTTCTCATCCTGGAGTCATGAGAGTGGCATGTACCTCTGGAAAAAAGGGATCACCAGCCCCTTGCATGAATATTTGTATTCTGTAAAAGGTATATAAGATGTAAGAAATCTAACTTTGTGGAGCACGTGTTTGATTTTCTCTTTGGGGATCAATCTGCTCTACCAGCTAAATAAATTCTACTTCCTTCATCAAGTTTTCTGAGCGTTTTTGTCTTGCCTTGATTCCTGCAATACAACCACTGACAGATAATGCACTGTACCCACCCCTGTTTCTCCTTACTGCCACCAAGGTGTTGTTCCAAAAATGCACACAGCCTAACAGCAGAGACACACAGACTGAGGACACATTTAAAAGGGACCATATTGCACTATAAAGCAAGTGACAACAAACTTTAAATATTTGAAATTATATAACCTGTTTCCACTTCTCATGACAACTGACCTTGAAATCCTTATTAACAGATAAACCAGAAAGTCCTTTTACTTACAGTTACAAAATACAATTTTAAATAACCTGTAACATACACCGTAATTAGAATTCTAAAATAATTTTATCTACTGAAGGAGAATAATGTTAAAAAACCTATGGTGCCCTGAACAGATGGCTCAGTGTATGGAGTGTCCCATCTGTGTGTCAAGGTTTTGGGTTTTGTCACAGGTCTCAGCACCTAAGAGAAGTGACCAAGAAATAATTTTATACTTCTCTCTCTCAAATCAATTTAAAAAATATAAAAATTTAATGCAAAAGTCTGTGATAGACCTGGACCATGTCTAGGGCATTTCTCTGAACAGAAAGGCAGAAAACTAAAAAATGCAGATATCTCTTCGAACCATATTTCTATTTTTCACCTAAAAAAGATTACTTTTTTTTTTACCATCAACAATCTAATTCTACACCTCACAGTGTTTCCTACCCATTTCTGTCTCCCATAGTGCCTCTCCTACACTGGAACCATTTTTTGTATCACTTTCCCAAAACATGACCAGCAGTTCCTTGGAAAAACTCCTCCCATACCTGAAGCAGAGGGTTGATGGGATGATGGACATCTCAGAACACAATGGAGTACTCTAATGTGCCATCAAGCCTACAAATATTGGAGCATTCTATCAAATATGATTAAATGGAACCTTGAGACTTCTCCCTTGATCAGTATCCTGAGATTTCTAGAATAGAATCTCCCATTAGTTTTGCTCTGTTTCTCCATACAACATCATTACTGAACAGACACCAGAGTCCTTAGACAAGTCAGGGCCCCATGGACCATAGTCAACACAAACTGAGCAATGGATCAACCGCCTAATCAAAAAGGTGACTTGGCACTGAACACCAAACATTGCTCTACAGACCCAACGGAGACTAGGACACAACAATGCCAGAAACTGACATGGCACCTTGAACACCAGAGTCCATACATCATGTCCTAGAACTGGAGTTGCTTGTGGCCCCACACTGGAACTCGAAAACGAGGCTACATGCAAGGGGTCCCTAGGTGCACAGGAGAATAAAGATTCAACAACAAACCCTGGTGACAGACTCCTGATCTGTACCCAACCTTATAACCAAACTTCAGACAAGGAGCCAAACAACAAACCCCACTTGCAAAATGACAGATACAGGGGCTGAACCTGATACTCACAATGTAAACAGAGGCAGGACTCCATAAAGGACATCTCATGACTCCCTAAGTCCAAGCAGTGAGCTTCAAAATGTATTTCATTACCAGTGTAAATGTAGAATACAGAAACGTCACTAGCAGCCCTACCACATTCTACCAAACTTCCAAAAAATAAGCCACATAACAGAAGGAGGGAACAATAATAATGCTTACCCTGAGCAAACACATGTCCATGATCTCAGCTGCAGGACTCCCCAGGACTTAGTGCCCCAGCCATTCATGTCACAGGCCACCTCATTGACACTGTGGGTGATGAAATTTAAAAATATCTTCATACTTTGAGAGTTCTAGCAGCTAGGCTAATAATTAAGTAAAATAATAAATTGAACAAGGGATTTGCAAAGTATAATAAAGGCTCAAGGGAAACTGCTATTCCCAAGAATAGAAGAGAATGAGCTTATACTGGGTGTATAGAAAACTGCAAAACACCTGACCAGGTGGTGGTGCAGTGGATAGAGCGTCAGACTGAGATGCAGAGGACCCAGGTTTGAGTACCCAAGGTCATAAGCTTGAGCACAAGCTCATCTGGTTTGAGCAAAGCTCACCAGCTTTGACCCAAGGTTACTGGCTTTAGCAAGATGTTGCTGAAGTTCCATGGTCAAGGCACATATGAGAAAGCAATCAATGAACAACTAAGGTATCACAACAAAAAACTGATAATTGATGCTTCTTATCTCTCTCCATTTCTGTATGTCTGTTCCTATCTATTCCTCTCTCTGACTCTCTCTCTCTCTATTTTTGTAAAAAAACAACAACAAAAAAGGACACTTCAAAAACTGAATAACAGAATGCAATATTTTTTGGAAAAAAAAATGTATTCATTGATCTTAGAGAAAGACAGAAGAGAGAGAGAGAGAAAATGTAAAGAAGTGGAAACATCACCTCAGAGGAGTTGCCTCTCATAAGTTCCTTGACCCAGCAAGCCTCGAGTTTCAAACTTGCAACTACAGCATTCCAATTTGATGCTCTATCCACTGCACCACCACAGGTCAGGCCAGAATCTTATATTCACAAAGGTGACATGGATAACATGCAGCTAATATGAGAAATGTGGCACATTTCACAGATTAATTTTTACTGGGAAACCCCAAAACTTATTGGACACAAGTGGGGTCAATAAGCTGCTCCTTGCAGTCTTCATGTCTCACACTAAGGTACTTGTACTTAAGTTCTCTTCTGAAACTGGCATGTGCACAAGGTGACAGAGAAGCACACTTCACACCTATTTAAAGAGACCACGAAGCAACAGAAAACAAGCTTCATAGTTTGAAAGAACATAAGGTGTATGTCTTGCTGCCATGGCCATGAACCTAAGAAACATTAATGACAGAGACCTATGAGCTCCTTATAATTTAAGGTATAAATGACATTTTCTAAATAACACATCAAATGCATCACAATTGGAAATTTAAAATATCTTCAATTAAATGATAATTAAAATACTACATTTAAAAAAACCCTATGGGGCACTGGCCATGTAGCTCAGTGCAGATGCCATTTTCCCAAATCTTAAGGTTAATGGTGTGAGCCCCACTGTTGTCACCTAAAGGGAGCAACCAATCAGCACATAACTAAATGGAACAACTAAGTGGAGCAATGATTGAATGCTTCTCTCTGTGTGTCTCAAGTGAATGGATAAATTTGGAAAACCAATAAAAAGTGGAGTGATGAATCCACATTATGGCCACTGTGTTTCTCTCAGCAGGAGGGCAGAATAAAATGACAAAACAACAACAAGCCCAGATTTCTATTAGGACCATGTTTCTATTCTTCAGCTGGGAGGGGGGTAACATTTCTTGACCATAAACATTCTGGATTCTGAACCTCAGTGTTTCCCACCCATTTTTTTTACGTAGTGCCTCTTCTACAATGGAAGCTTTTTTACCTTTCTTCCCATCTCAGCTGGCTGGGAGTACCTTAAGAAAACTCCTCCCAAACCTGAGACAGAGGGCTGAGAGGGCAATGGGCTTTTCAGGATACAATGGATTCATCTAATGTACCATCAAGCCTATGAATACTGGAGCCTTCTATCAGATTAGACTAACTAAAACCCTGAGGCTTCTCCCTGAAACACCTATTCCGTTTTTTGTTTGTATATTTTTGTTTGTAAGTTTCTGATGTGAAAACGAGGAGCCCGAGAAACAGACTCCCATATGCCACTGACCAGGATCCACCTAACAATGCCACTAGGGGGCGATGCTCTGCTCATCTGGGGCCTTGCACCATTGCAACAGGAGTCATCCTCAGCACTCAGGCCGATTTTGCTTCATTGGAGCCTCTTCTGTTGTAGGGGAAGAGATAGTGAGAATGGAAAGGGGAAAGGGAGGAGAAGCAGATGGGCACTTCTCCTGTGTACCCTGGCTGGGAATCAAATGCAGGACTTTCAGACATAGAGCCGATGCTCTACCACTGAGCCAAGTGTCCAGAGCCCACATATTCTGTTTTATAGAATAGAATCTCCAATTTGCTTTGCTCTCTTTCCCCGTCAGTATTTTCTTTCCTGCCAATGTGAACATAACAACCATTACTGAACAGAGAGACCTTAGACAGAATCAGAACCCCAAGGACTCTAGAAGACTGAAGCTGAGCACTGGACCAACTTCCAAACCAAAAAGAAAACTTGGCATTGAACTCCAAACACTGGTCCACAGAACCAACTGAGACTAGAAAACACCAATGCCAGAAACTGACATGGTGCCTTAGACACCAGAGTTTATAAGTCATGCCCTAGAACTGTAGCTCCTCTTGAGCCCCACACTAAAACTCAGATATGAGGCTACAGGAAAGGGACCTCAGACCCTGGATGCACAACAGAATACAGATTTGGCCACAGACCATGGAGACAGACTCCTGATGTGTAACCAAGACCCCATAACCAAACTTCAGACATGGAACCAAGTGCCTGAGCCCACTTGCTGCATGACAGATGCAGGAGCTGAATCTGATACTTACAATGAAAACACAGCCAGTACTCCATAAAGGAAACCTCATAGCTCCCAAAGTTCAACAAGGAAGCTAAAATATATATTTCACTATCCGTGTAAATGTAGAAGTGAGAAACATAACTCACAGCACTACCATATTCTACCATACCCCCAAAAAATAAACAGAGTAACTGACAGAGGAAGCAGAAACAATGCTAACCCATAGCTGACACATGTCCATGATCTCAGCTGCATGACTCTCCAGGAGTTAGTGCCCCAGCCATTCATGTCACAGGACAACTCAACGACAGTGTGGGTGATGAAATTTAAAAATATTCTCATACTTTGAAAGTTCTAGCAGCTGGGCTAATAATCAGGTGAAATAATGAGATGGACAAGAAATATTCAACATATAATACATGCTCAAGGGAAATTCACATTCCCAAGAATATAAGACAATGAGATTATATTGCATATATAGGACATTTCAAAAACCTTACTAACAGAATTTTAGATTTTTGGGAAAAATGTTATAGACTGGTTATAGAGAAATGTGAGGAGACAGAGAGAAAGGGAGGAAAGTAGAAAGCATTACCTCAGAGTAGTTGCCTCCCATGTGTGCCTTTTCCCAGCAACCCTAAAGTTGTAATCCAGCAACTTCAATGTTTCAAATGTATACTCTATTCACTGTGCCACCACAGGTCATGCCAGAGTCTTGGATTCTTTTTTTCTTTTTACCTTTTTTTTATAGACAGAGTCAGTGAGAGAGACAGACAGGGATAGACAGACAGGAATGGATAGAGATAAGAAGCATTAATTATCAGTTTTTTTATTGTGACACCTTAGTTGTTCATTGATTGCTTTCTTTTTTTTTGTTTTTGTTTTTTGTTTTTGTTTTTACAGGGACAGAGAGAGAGAGAGAGAGGGACAGATAGGGACAGACAGACAGGAACAGAGAGAGATGAAAAGCATCAATAATCAGTTTTTTGTTGTAACACCTTAGTTGTTCATTGATTGCTTTCTCATATGTGCCTTGACCGTGGGCCTTCAGCAGACTGAGTAACCCCTTGTTCGAGCCAGCGACCTTGGGTCCAAGCCGGTGAGCTTTTTGCTCAAGCCAGATGAGCCCGCGCTCAAGCTGGCAACCTTGGGGTCTCGAACCTGAGTCCTTCAGCATCCCAGTCTGATGCTCTATCCATTGTGCCACCAGCTGGTCAGGCTGATTTCTTTCTCATATGTGTTTGACCATAGGCCTTCAGCAGAGCAAGTGACCCCTTGCTTGTGCCTGCGACCTTTGGTCCAAGCTAGTGAGCTTTGCTCAAACAAGATGAGCTTGCACTCAAGTGGCGAACTCAGGGTCTCAAACCTGAATCCTCAGCATCCCAGTTTGACACTCTATCCAGTGTGCCACCACCTAGTCAGGCCAGAATCTTGGATTCTTAAAGCTGACATGGACAGGCCCTAACTAGTTTGCTCAGAAGTAGAGTGTTGACTGGGCATGTGGAAATGCTGGATTTAATTTCCAGTCAGGACACACAGGAGAAGTGCCCATCTGCTTCTCCACCCTTTCCCTTCTCCTTCCTCTCTATTTGTCTCTTCCACACTTTCAGCCAAGTCTCCATTGATCAGAGTTTGCCCGGCTTATGAGGACAGCTTCATGGCCTCCACTTAAGGCACTAGAATGGCTCTGGTTACAGCTGAGCAACACCCCAGATGAGCAGAGCATTGGCCCCCAGTAGGCATGCCGGTTGGATCTCGGTTGGGCACATGCAGGAGTATATCTGTCTGCCTCCTTCCTGCTTCTCAGTTCATAAAAAAAAGTGACATGGATAACATGCAGCTAATTTGAGAACATGCAACAAACCTGACAGATTACTTTTTGTTGGGAAACACAAAACCTATTAAACTAAAAAAGTAAGGTAAGTTGTCAACAAGTTGTTCCTTGGAGTCTTCATGTTAACACAAAGGTGATTGTTCTTAAGTTCTTTTCTAAAACTACCATGGGCACAGAGTGACAACAGAGTAGTACATTTCAAAAATATTGAAAGGAAACCAGAAAGCAACAGAAAGCAATATCCAACCAGCTTTCAGGTTTGAAAAAGTATAAAATGTGTGTTTGGTTTTCAGGGCCATTAACTTAAAATATAGGTTGAGAGAGAGACAGAGAGGAACAGGCAGTCAGAAAGGGAGAGAGATAAAAAGCATCAATTCATCATTGCAGCTCCTTAGTTGTTCATTGATTGCTTTCCCTTATGGGCCTTGAGTGGGGGGTACAGACCTGGGAGGTTTACAGCAAGAAAAGAAGTTTGTCCCAGCCGAAGCGAGTGACCCCATGCTCAAGCCAGAGAACTTGGGCTTCAAGCCAGTGACCATTGGGCTCAAGCCAGCAACCATGGGGTCGTGTCTATATTTCCGCGCTCAAGCCCGTGACCTTGCACTCAAGCTTCTAAGCTCCTGCTCAACCCGGGTGAGCCTGCACTCAAGCTGGGGACATCAGGGTTTAAAACCTGGGTCCTCTGCATTTCAGTACAATGCTGTATACACTGCGCCACTGCCTGGTCTGGCTAAAAATATCAATAAAAGAGACACATGAGCTCCTTATGCTTTAAGAAATAAATAATATTTTCTAAATAACCCCCCAAACACATCACAATTGGAAATATAAAATAACTTCAAATGAATGATTAAAATACTACATTAAAAAAGCCTATGGGGCACTGGCCATGTAGCTCAGTGCATAAGGCATTGTACCAAACACCAAGGTGACAGGTGTAAGCCCCATTGTTGGCACCTAAAAGGAACAACCAATGAGCACATAACTAAATGGAACAACTAAGTGGAGCAATGAGCATGCTTATCTCTCTCTGTCTCTCTCTCTTTCTCTCTCTCTCTTTTTCAAATCAATGAAATAATTAAAATCCTAGGAAAAATTGAGTAATAAATATGCAATGTGCCTCACACTTTTCACTCAGGAGAAAGGTAGAAGAAATGGCAAACAAACAAACAAATTAACAAAAAGCCTGGATCTCTTTTAGGACCATGTTTGTATTTTTCAGCTGGGACAAACTTCTTTTCTTGCTGTAAACCATCTCAGGTCTGTACCTCCCAGGGTTTTCCTCCCACTTTTGACTCCCATGGTGCCTCTCCTACAATGCAACCATTTCCCTCTTGCTTCCCCAAAACACCTGGTGGCAGTGCCTTGGGGAAACCCTTCCCAAACCTGTACCAGTAGGCTGAGGGGACAATGGACTTCTCAGGACACCATGGTTTCCTCTACTGTGCCATGAGGCCTATGAATACAGGAGCCTTCTATCAGATTAGACTAAATGAAACCTTGAGGCTTCTCCCTAGAGCAGGCATTCCAAGTTCCATAAAATATAGTGTCCAACTCTCTTCTCTCTCTTTCCTTATCCATATCTACCTTCCTGCCAACATGAACACAGCAAGCATTACTGAATAAGCATAAGAATCCAGAAAAACTTTTAGCTCACAAGGATCAAGAGGGAGAATGTCACAGTAACATAATGTTATAGTAATTAAATACATAGAAATATAGAAATTATAGAAGATATATAAAAATGTCAGAATATGATATTAAAAGCTACTAAGATAAGTGAATAAGCTACACCCTTTGGGTGGGAGCTAATCTAGTGTATAGGGATATGATAGGCTAGACCATGCCCTTAGCTCAGGGCCCAGTTAATGTGTGTGTGAAATTATATATAGATAAAAAGAGCTCTCTGCAAGGAACTTCCTAAAAGTGGCTTAATATGACAATTTTGTAGATTAACAAAAAAAAAGCTTCCTGCAAGAAAATTCCCAAAAGTGGCTTGATGTGATAATCCAGAGATTAACACCTGTTAGAAGGTGTATGCCAGAAAGGGTACTAAAGCCAATGGGTCCCCAGCTGCAGTTACTCAAACAGACTCCAACATTGAATGTGGAGTCTCCATGCTGGCTGCTCTAAACAAGAACAGCTAGATAAGCATGCTGATGGTGCCCCAGTAAGCTGTACACGGGTATGCCATATGATCTGTGAGTAATGAACTGCCTGTGTGATTCTTACAATTAACTTGTGTGTTGCTCATGTGTTTCCTCTGGTGGTGATTGGTCTCAGTACCACTAAGTAGAATCCACATAGCCACCTCAAGAGTAGACTCAAAGAGGTTCCCAGCCTTGCTGTTAAGCAGGAGTGTCACACTTCATGTGGAAGTCGAATCAGGAATCTCTGATCTATGTAAAGCTTGGGATCTACTGTGACAGGGGAGCACATCTCTAGGAAGCCAGCGTCTCTCTGAGGAGGATGTGGACAAAAAAGTGGCCACATGCTGAACCTGACAAGCTCTGGGGAGGCTTGCATAGCAGCCTTACAAATTCATAGACCTAAAATAACCACACAGGATGGTCTGAAATTAAAACTTTCTAACTAAAAGCAAGCAGTTTGTGGAGGGTAGTCATGTATAGAGAGGTATTTTTCTCTAGCAAAGGTCAAAGGCTTACTTTATGTGAGCCTGTCTGTTGTCTTTTGCATCTACAATAATGTACCTGATAATGGCACCAGAGAAAACTTGGGTCCAAGAGGGCTTCTTAGGTGAGAAAGAATTCAGGCGGAGAATAGGGTGCAGTGTTCAAGCAAAGCAAGCAGTTTATTAAGCAATCTGTGCACTTTGCACAAGACACAAGTGGGCAACTCAGCTTGTCTGAGCAACATTACCTGTTGGGGTCTTAAAGATAATGTACTTTTTAACTGTAACTTCCAAGGTTGCCTTTCAATGATACTCTGACTAACATACAGTATTTCAAGGCCGTTTGGACATTTGGTGATTTAGTTCTGGCAGACAGTGTGATTGCTGACCCCCTCTTCCTTCAGTGGATGAGATAAAACCCCTCTGTTTTGCCTCCCCTTTTCCTGCCCTGATGCCTGTCTATCCTATCTAACAATAGCATGTCTTTGAAATATAAGGGTAAATTTTTCTGCACTCCTCAGAGCCAGCATGTCAACAGAGCAGAAGCCAGCCACCCCCATTGTTGTTATTATCACCGTCCTTGTTAGCTATCTTATTCTTGCCCACATAAAAGAAATTTCAGTATATACATTTTCACTTTTAATCAGTGCCACAGATTTCAGACCTTTCCGTTCTTGTTCTTGGCCTCCCTAATCTATCACCAATCAATTTTATGTAACCCCCATTTTCAACTTCGATTTTGATGAACAAAATGTAAGAATCCATCGGAGTTTGAAAAGACCAGAGTAACAGGCTTTATTGAAAGGAAGAAAGGAACACTTCCAGGCACTACTCCTGGGAGAAGAGCACTGGTACTAGACTATGCAGTGAATTTTATAGGGCTTGGGAGAGCCTTGATTAAGTACTGAGTCAGAAGTTCTGGCATGTTCCCTTCTGCAGTTTTACGATTTTGGCTTCATGGAATGCTCCTTGAGGTGGTTGGCCAGCATCCTGGAACTCTTCTGCCTCAGGGGCGATTGTACAGTAAGTAAGGGTGAGGTCAGGCAGCCAGGCAGAACAACCAAAGGGCAGTTGGAAGTTTATGTGAATTCATATATCTATCATTTCTCAACTCTGTGGTATGATAAAAAGGAAAAGAGGTGGGGGGAAGAAAAGGGTATGGGTTTCATAAAGGAGGTTTGTCTTGGACCAGCTATCTTCTGGAGCTACTTCTTGCTCCAGTCAGGGGCCTCCTTCATGGACCTCTCCCTGGGGAAGTTTGAAAAAGCATTTCATTGTAGGTAATTGTAGGGGTTGTAAAAGCATTTCATTGTAGGTAATTCTGGAGATTTCTCTCATTTGGGCCTGCAGGAACTTGATAAAGAAAGGGGCAAGCATTAAAATTAGGCATAAAATCAGGATTGATCCTATAATTGGCGCTAGCATTGAGAACAAGGGGTTTTTCCAAGATTGTTCAAAGTAGGGGTTAATTTATAGGTTTGCTGATACAGGGTTTCAGATTTTTCTGTTTCGTGAAGGAAGGTTTCAGGGTTGGTGAGTAGGGTTAGGTAGATTTTTCCAATTTTCTGATGGCAAAGGTCTGCATGCAGTTCTGTAAGAAAGTAGTAAACAAGCATAAGAGGCAGGTTCCAAAAGTTAGAAAAATAAATAGAATGAGTGGACCAATAAAAGGCAACAGTCAAGACACCCAGGTTGTGTGAAACCACTGATAACATGACTCGGTTTTTCTTTTACAAATTTGCTGGGCTTCAGAGAGAAAGAGAGAGAGTGGGAATAACACATGCTAGTGACCAGTCCCCTTGCCCCTAGTCTAGACCGATTTTTATAGAAATTCTTAAAGCAACAAGAGGAGGAATCACCTGTATAGCTTGTTTGGTCCTTAGATTGATGGGTAGTATACTAGGAATTGGAAGAGGCTCTTGGGGTGGGGTTAGGTTAAAAATTAAGGTGAGATAGATTAGGGTACAGGTTTCTGTCCAATTAGTAGGGAGACACATATAGGTGTTGGTCCCACACAACTAGAAAGTCCCTGATTGGGTGAGGCAGGCTGAGAGGTGAATAGAGAATAGAAGGACAAGGGGTCAGTTTTGTTTCTCTGTTTCTGAGCTCCAGATGGTCAGGGTGGAGGAAAGAGCTATCCCAATAAGTGGGTAGATTAGAGGATTGTTAACTAGGGTGACTAATTAAACATTCTTTAAAAACCTGTTTTCTGACTGTTCAAATTCTTTTCTCTCGGTACAAATATCTTCAACCTGCACAAATCTTCTACAACTTATATAAACCTTCAACTTTCATAAACTTTCTTATTCAGAAATAACTGGCTTTGATAACAATTTGCTTTTTCTTTCAAAACTATTTTCATACCTTGTACCTTCTATTATCAAAACCATACAATTCCTTTCTAGTTAGAACTCTTGATTTAAACATTTTTAATTTTTTGTGACAATTAAGTTGACCTTTTTTTACTATAGTTTCCCTTTTCACAAAGTCTGATTAAAAGAGTCCTTAGTTTCTTCATATATTCACCATATGTAGACCAAGCAGCTTCCGGTTTCTGGTTGGAGTAACGCATGCCATTTTTCTATTTTAGCAGCAGTGGGAGTTTTCAGGATCCTGGTTTGTGGACCTGTCTACGTGAAAGTCAGTCCTTGGGTGATGTAATGCTGGAAGCGCCTCTTGGACAGTCTTTGAACAACCTGCTGAATAACCTGTAAATCCTGCAAGTACTTAGGGAAAGGGTGGTTACATTTCTACACTTTGCAGCTAGAGTTTAAGTCCTAGTGACTACTGCTTCTAGCTGAAATTAGTAGCGGGTTCCAGCCTAAAATAGGCATGGGGCATTGAGACAAGAGGAATAAAAGAGATACTATACATTAAATAAAGCAAGAAAACCAGACTGTGAATACCCACAGAAGAGATCTTTAAGGAATAAATAAAACTCAAATATTTAGTCAAGGCATAGTAGATGGCCCTTCTGTTTACAAAAAAATTAGATTAGTTTATCTGCTACTTGGAAGAAATACCTTAGGCTCATGAACAGCATCCTTGTGCCTTCAGTGGTAATTCCCAGCATGCTGGACAAGTTCAGGTCATAGGTAGCTGGAGCAGGGCTAGAAGAGACTGAACCCTCCCCCCATGGAGCAAGGGGGTAGCTTACCTTCTAGTGTACCTCTTTCCACAGCAAAGATGTGTTCCATCTTGAAGCCAGGAAGCTAGGCAGGCTTCAGTTCAATGACCTTTCTTTCCACTCTTGAAGTTGGATCCTAATGGAATCTTATGAAGGCCCTTAGGGCGCTGAAGCCTTTAACAGCATATGCCAAAAGCTGGTATTTCCTGACATCTTTTTGGGACTTATTTGCCTTTTCTGTTATTCCCTTGGCCATTATAGACCTTAAAAGCCATGCTCAGAAGATCTCACAGAGGGGCTTGACTAAGAGAGCAAAATTGGGAATCCAGTGTCTAAAGAAGCCTATTACAAAAATAAAGCCTACTACACTGAGGAAGGAAAGGATTTGATTTGCAGTGGTAGGTGGTTGGAGACTGCGAAGGATCTGAGTTTGATCTAAGGTGAGACTGCAGGTGGTGGGGGAATTGCAGGGAGAGTCCATGGGGATGAGTAAGCCTTGATTTAAGAGGCAGGTAATGCATGACCAGGTGGTGGTGCAGTGGATAGAGTGTTGGACTGGAATGCAGAGGACCCAGGTTCAAGACCCTGAGGTCGCCAACTTGAGCCAGGCTCATCTGGTTTGAGCAAAAAGCTTACCAGCTTGAACCCAAGGTCACTGGCTCCAGCAAGGGGTTACTCAATCTGCTGAAGGCCCGCAGTCAAGGCACATATGAGAAAGCAATCAATGAACAACTAAGGTGTTGCAACGTGCAATGAAAAACTTATGATTGATGCTTCTCATCTCACTCCATTCCTGTTTGTCTGTCCCTGTCTATCCCCCTGACTCACTCTCTGTCTCTGTAAAAATAAAAAATAAATAAATAAATAAAAAGAGGCAGGTAATTATTGGTTTAAGGCCTTAGAAACAGACATGGTTACACATTAAACAAAGACTTCACATATCAATTATATATTAAGAAATTTAAATGAGCATGCTTTACTTGTTTCAATTAAAATTATACTAGAGATATTTTCTGAAAAGAGACAAACAGATTACTTCTTCACACAGCTTAATAAACAACTCTGCCTTTTTAAGTTTTTTGAGATGGCAAGGTGTTGTCAGCATAGAGGAGAAGAAGAGAAATAGCAGACAAATGGACAGCATGAACAGCTGGATGGAAAGAAGGACGGTCAGAATTTGCAGGAGTAAAGGGAGGAGATTAAAGTGCTGGTGGTGGCACCACATAGTCAGAGGAGTCAAAAAGATTTAGAGCTCTGAGAAGTGAGAGGATGAGGTGGAGGAAGACATAGGTGCCTGTGGGGAGGGGGGAATGGGTAAGATGCAGCCAAATTCAGTGGGGAGGGGGGAGAGACAGCCAAAGCCCTTGGGGTGGGAGGATGTGTAAGATACAGCCGAAGTCAGTGGGGAAGGGAGAATGAGTCAAACAAGAAAAAGAAACAGAGCCGCCCATCTGTAAGAAGGGACGAGGGGTTTAAAAACATAGTGGAGAAGGAAGGGGCCCCTGTCCAGCAGGGAATGTGAAAGAGAAATTGGTATTTGCAAATGAAAAAGAAACAGGATCCTGCGAAGAGAGGAGGCTTTCTGGAGGGAAGAGACTCCAGTGGCAGAGTTCTGCAGAGGGACCAGAGAGGAGTCCCAAAAGAGTGGCTCCCCCTGGGGTCAGGCAGGAGGTGGAGAGAGTTGGGAGTCTATGGAGAAGGAAAGATTAAAAGCAGAGGTTTTATGTGAGGTTTCTCTGGACAAAAATGGCCTGCGTGTAGAACATGCGGCACAGAGATTAAGGACAGGAGCGCAGGGAGAAGAAAGCCTGCATGTAAGAAATTTCTGAGGCCTTCCCAGTCCGGTGGCAGAAATTGTCAAGATCTCTTAGAATATTGTAATTGAATGTTTAATTTTCAGGCCAATGGGAGTCATTGTATAATTTGTATTGTGGCCATGCTGTGTTAGAGAAAAAAAATGAGGATTTTTTGGCTTAAGGTCAGAGAGGCCCAACTTAGTGAGGTTTTTTATGAGACATCCTAGAGGGGTCTAGTCAGAAGGCTTAAACTCTGAAGAGCTCACAGTGGAGAGAGGTGAGCAAGAGGAGTCATTTCAAACTTTTTTCACTGTCCCAAGAGAAGAAAATCTCCATGTGGGGGAGTCTTCCCTGATAGCGGTTGTCACCACCTGTCAGGGAGCTCCAAGAGAGAGAGTGGAGAGGTTTGGCTAGGCGCCTAGTCTTTCTGAGCAGACTACTGAGAGTGAAAGTCAATCACCTTAAAAGCTGAGAAGTGTCAGAGAAACCATCTGACCAGAGAAAACTTTTGTGGAAAAGATAAGCTGACCAGGGAAGGGGAAGGACTTGGCAGTGAACTCCAAACACTGGTCCACAGAACCAACTGAGATGAGAAAACACCAATTCCAGAAACTGACATGGTACCTTGGACACCAGAGTCCATACATCATGCCCTAGAACTGTAGCTGCTTGTGGGCCCCATACTAGAACTTGGATATGAGGCTACATGCAAAGGGACCTCAGACCCTGGATGCACAACAGAATACAGATTCAAACACAGATCCTGAAGACAGACTCCTGATCTTTAACTAAGACCCTGTAACTGAACTTCAGAAATGGAGCCAAACTCGACCCCACTTGCTAAATGACAGATGAAGAAGCTGAACCTGATACTCACAGTGCAAACACAGCCAGGACTCCATAAAAATAATCTCTTAGCTCCCTAAGTTCAAGCAGAAAGCTAAAATATATATATTTCATTACCAATGTAAATGTCGAAGAGAGAAACATAACTCACATCACTACCACATTCTACCAAACCCCCCAGAAATAAACCAAGTAACTGACATGGGGAACAGAAATTATGCTTACCCTTAGCTGACACATGTCCATGATCTCAGCTGCAGGACTCTCCCAAAGTTAGTGCCCCAGCCATTCATGTCACATGCCCATTCATTGACAATGTGGAGGCATAAAATTTAAAAATTTCCTCATACTTTGAAAGTTCTAGCAGTTGGGCTAATAATCAGGTGAAATAATCAGATGGACAAGAGATATTCAACATATAATACGTGCTCAAGGGAAATTTATATTCCCAAGAATACAAGGCAACGGGGTTTATTGCATATATAGGACATTACAAAAACCTGAATAACAGAATCTTAGATTTTTGGAGTATAACAATGCCTCTGATTTCTGAGTATTAATTTTATATCCTGCCACCTTGCTGATTTCATTTATCAGGTCCAGTAATTTTTTGAGTATGACTTTAGAGTTTTCTATTTACAATATCATATCATCTGCAAATAATGATAGTTTTATTTTTATTTTTATTTTTTTTTGCATTTTTCTGAAGATGGAAACAGGGAGAGACAGTCAGACAGACTCCCGCATGCGCCCAACCGGGATCCACCCGGCACGCCCACCATGGGGTGACGCTCTGCCCACCAGGGGGCGATGCTCTGCCCCTCCGGGGCATCGCCATGTTGCGACCAGAGCCACTCTAGCGCCTGAGGCAGAGGCCACAGAGCCATCCCCAGTGCCCGGGCCATCTTTGCTCCAATGGAGCCTTGGCTGTGGGAGGGGAAGAGAGAGACAGAGAGGAAGGCACGACGGAGGGGTGGAGAAGCAAATGGGCACTTCTCCTGTGTGCCCTGGCCGGGAATCAAACCCGGGTCCTCCGCACGCTAGGCTGACGCTCTACCGCTGAGCCAACCGGCCAGGGCCAATAGTTTTATTTCTTCTTTTTCAATTTTTATGCCTTTTATTTCTTCTTGTCTGATTGCTGTGGCTAGCTCTTCTAGGACTATGTTGAATAAGAGTGGTGAAAAGGGGCATCCCTGCTTTGTTCCTGATCTTAAGGGAATTGCTTTTAATTTTTCCAATTGAGTATGATGTTGGCTGTGGGTTTGTCACAGATGGCCTTTATCATGTTGAGGTATGTTCCCTGTATTCCCAATTTGCTGAGAGTTTTGATTATGAATGTGGCTGGATTTTATCAAATGCTTTTTCTGCATCTATTGAAATTATCATGTGGTTTTCCTACTTTCTTTTGTTTTTAATGCATCATATTGATTAATTTGTGAATATTGTATCAGCCTTGCCTCCCCAGAATAAATTCCACTTGATCATGGTGTATGATTTTTTTCATATTTTGGAAAAAAAATTATAGATTGATTATAAAGAAAAAAGAGGAGAGACAGATAGAAAAAGAAAAGTAGAAAGCATCAGCTCAGAGTAGTTGCCTCTCATGTGTGCCTTTACCTGGCAACCCTAGAATTTTATACTGGCAACCTCAGCATTCCAAATCAATACTCTATTCACTGTGCCACAACAGATCAGGCCAGAATCTTAAATTCTTAAAGGTGACATGGACATGCCCCAGCCAATTGGATCAGCAGTAGAGTGTTGACTGGTGTGTTGAAGTCAGAGGTTTGATTCCCGGTCAGGACACAGAGGAGAAGCACCCATCTGCTTCTCCACTCTTCTCCCTCTTCTTTCTCTCTATCTCTCTCTTCCTCTCTTGCATACAGGGCTCCACTGGAGCAGAGTTGGCCCAGGCGCTGAGGATGGCTCCATGGCCTCCACCTCAGGCACTAGAATGGCTCCATTTGCAACAGAGCAATACCCCAGATAGGCTGAGCATCGCCTCCTGGTGGGCATGCCAGGTGGATCCCAGTTGGGTGCATGCAGGAGTCTGTCTGCCTCCCCCCTGCTTCTCACTTCATAAAAAAAAAGTGACATGGATAACATGCAGCTAATTTGAGAACATGTGACATACCTGACAGAATCCTTTTTGTTGGGAAACCCCAAAATCTATTAAACACAAGAAATAAGGTAAGATGTCAACAAGCTGTTTTTTGGAGTCTTCATGTTAACACTAAGGTGATTGTACTTAAGTTGTCTTCTGAAACTGCCATGGACACAGAGTGATAACACTCCAAACATATTGAAAAGGTACCACAAAGCAACATCCAACAAGCTTCCATGTTTGAAAGAATATAAAATGTGTGTTTAGTTCTCAGGGCCATTAACCTAAAATATAGGTTGAGAGAGGGACAGACAGGCAGAAAGGGAGAGAGATAAGAAGCATCAATTCTTCACTGCAGCACCTTAGTTGTTCATTGATTGCTTTCTCATATGGGCCTTGACTGGGGGGCTACATCAGAAAGAGTTATTCCTTGCTCAAGCCAGCAACCATGGGCTTCAAGCCAGTGACCTTTTGGCTCAAGCCAGAAACCATTGGGTCATGTCTATAATCCCACACTCAAGCCCGTGACCCCACACTCAAGCTGCTGAGTCTGTACTCAAGCCAGATAATCCTGCTCTCACTTTAGGAGCCTCAGGGTTTAAAACCTGAGTTCTCTGCATTTCATTACAATGCTCTATACACTGTGCCACTGCCTAGTCAGGCTAAAAAATATTAATAAAAGAAACACATGAGCTCCTTATGCTTTAAAGCATGAATGACAATTTTTAAATGTAAAGCCAGTAGCTGCGGCCACCATCACAGCTGCCTGGCCCATGCAGTTTCACATTGGATTTGGACAGACTGTGATGAAACAACAAAGCCAAAAACTGCTGGGCCGTTGGCTTTAATCCTAGCTTGCACCTGGCGGGCAAGTAAAAACACACACTGGGCTCCAAAATCCACTCATTCGGTGCTTACAAAGCTACAGACTTATCCGAGTTTCCTAGAATCAAAGGTTTCTAGCTCACCAGACTTATTCACCTCTGTTTCCCATCTCCTTTCTTCTCCCTGCACAAACTCTGCACTAACTGGTTTCTCCTTCAGGACTTTGCCATCTTAGCTGCCTCTCCTCTCCTCCACGTGGCCTTTCTCTGCTCTCCTCTCTAATGTTAATCTCAGGAACAAAGAGAGCAAGCTCCCAGTCTGCCCCACTTTATAGTATAGAAATCAAAACCTTTAATCCAATATATAAACAAGGAAGTCTCTGATACAAAGTCACTTATCTGAGGCATAATGGGATTTCTCATGAGAGGGCACCACCTCACATCAAAAAGGGTGGGAAAGGCTTAGTCTTAAAACTAAGCCTTAGGCTATAAAAACCCTGCCTGCTTACAGCCTGTCTTCCACACACAATGCAAACTATAAGCAAGCAAACATATATTATATTTAAAAACTTATTTGACCAACATTTCACCCCTTTTGCTCATTTAAAATCTTTTTTTTTTTTTTTCCTTAAGCTGGAAATGGGGAGAGACAGTCAGACAGACTCCCGCATGCGCCCGACCGGGATCCACTCGGCACACCCACCAGGGGCCACGCTCTGCCCACCAGGGGGCGATGCTCTGCCCCTCTGGGGCGTCGCTCTGCCACGACCAGAGCCACTCTAGCACCTGGGGCAGAGGCCAAGGAGCCATCCCCAGCACCCGGGCCATCTTTGCTCCAATGGAGCCTTGGCTGCGGGAGGGGAAGAGAGAGACAGAGAGGAAGGAGGGTGGGGGGTGTGGAGAAGCAAATAGGCGCTTCTCCTATGTGCCCTGGCCGGGAATCGAACCCGGTTCCCCAGCACGCCAGGCCGACGCTCTACCGCTGAGCCAACCAGCCAGGGCCCTTCATTTACAATCTAAAGCACAGGTATTCCTGCACAAGGAAATTAGGCACATTACACAAATTACAACAGCATGACAAATTATACAATTTCAACAATTACAAAGGTACATTTCACCAGTCTCTGAGCACTTAACCCAAAGTGCAAAATGTCCTCGGCCTTCTTCCTAGTTATGGGAAAAGCTTCCTGGGGCAGTGCAGTGTTTCCAGCAAAGCTGGCCCCCACCCCCATCAAGGTATTTTACATTGTCCAAAATCCATAAGTCCATTCAACAAAGGAGCCAATGCCCACTCTGGTCATAGTCCAGGAAATCTGTCCACGTACATGGGGCCTCAGCCACCCCCCTCCCCCCTTCCATCCTGGCAGGTCTTACATGTCTCAAAGAGGAGCATGTGGCAATGACAGTCAGCATTTTCATCTCTGCTTCGAATAGCATGATGACATTCACCCCTATGTCCCAAAATCACAGACCTAACAGAATTGTAGTAAGTACTGCTTGCGGCTGGGCTCTCACATTCTGGAGACTTTGGATTGCAACACCAGCCCGATTCTCCTCATTCTCCAAAGAGGAACTAAAAACACCAGCTCCTGCTGCCAGCCTCGAGCCCCAAGCTGCCACCGCCTTCTCCTCTGCAGAACTTGCAGCTCCAGCCCCGACCTCCCGCCAATGCTGTCTCTCCACAATGTCCAGGGCAATCTGCAAGTCATGAACCTGTGAATCTTCCTCCAGTGTCTTCTCCATTTCCAGGTGAATCTCAAAAACCTGGTTGACCTCTTCCTCCAGCACTTCCTCCAGCTCCAGGGTCAGCATCTGTTTCTTCCACGTTGTCTCCAGCTCCTTCCACTGCTTGGATTGCAGGTCCCGGGCAGCCTCTTCAAGAGAGATCTTGGTTTTCTCACGTGTGGCTGTAAAAGTCAGCAAGCCTACGGTCCCAAAAAGTCAGTCATGGGGAACCATAACAGCAGCCAGTCCTCTACTCCACTGCTCAAAGGTGGTGGTGGCTCCATACCCATCTGCATCAATCCTGCCACAGACTATGACAGATATAAAGCCAGGAACCCATGGCCAACATCACAGCCACCTGGCCCATGCAGGTTTACATTAGATTCAGAAAAGACAGTAATGAAACAATGAAGCCAAGAACTGGTGGGCCATTAGCTATAAGCCTAGCTTCATCTGGCAGGAAAGTAAAAACACACACTGGGCTCCAAAACCCACTTGTTCAGTGCTCACAAAGCTACTGACTTATTCGAGTTCCCTAGAATCAAAGGTTTCTAGCTCACCAGTCTTATTCACCTCTGTTCCTCATCTCCTTCTCTCTGCACAAACTCTGCACAAACTAGCTTCTCCTTCAGGACTCCATCATCTTGGCTGCCTCTCCTCTCCTCCACATGGCCTTTCTCTGCTCTCCTCTCCAATGCTAATCTCAGGAACAAAGAAAGCAAGCTCCCAGTCTGCCCCACTTTATAGTATAGATATCAAAACTTTTAATCCAATATAAATAGGAAGTCTCTGATACAAAGTCACTTATCTGAGGCATAATGGGATTCCACATGAGAGTGTACCACACCACATCAAAAAGGGTGGGAAAGGCTTAGTCCCAAAACAAAACACCAGGCTACAAGAATCCTTCCTGCTTACAGCCTGTCCCCCACACCCAATGCAAACTATAAGCAAGCAAACATATATCATATTTAAAAACTTATTTGACCAACAAGTCCAAGTCCCAAAAATAGCTCAGGGCTGCTTATATACCCTCAATTACACATGGATGGGGGAGAGCAGGACATCATGGTATAGGCTGACAACATTTGTTTAGGGGATACAAAGAAAAATTAGGACTTTCAAAGTAACACAATCAAAGATGTTTACAAATCTTTTAGGGTTCAACTTCCCTCACTAGCCTAGAGGTATTTTACCCTCAAGATTCAAGGAATGGGGAGGAACTACAGCCAATGCAAAATAGTATGTAAATTCTGCCTCCTATTGAAAGAGAAGAAGTTTCTAGGTTAACATTTATTTTAGATTTAAAACTGAATGAATCATTGTTCTTGCAAGCCAGAAACATCTATATTCTTCTCCCTCCCCTGCCCAAAGGAGGGATGGGACAGGAAAGCCTGACCTTTTCTCCCAGAATATCAATATTAATTTTCAGCTTTTTGGTACCTTATAACAATCCCCACTGGTTCTATTTTCTATGTCAAATCCTTGACTTAGTTTACTGAAGAGTATGAGGCTGCTGTCTAGGGTTATTAAGTTAAATATGTAACAGATATTTAACAGACAGAATTAATAACATTACAGTTCACTAAAAAAGCAAATATTATTGATTAATTTTCTGTTAACTATACAATCCTTTTGTAATTTATATAAAACTAATTGGCCTTTGTAACAATTTACCTTTTCTTGAATAAACCTTGCTATAAAATTGATTAAACATGGTACAAGATAATATTAAAGTAAGAGGACTAATCACCACAGATAATAGGATTGTGAGCTAGGGTGGCTAATTAAACATTCTTTAAAAACCAGTTTTCTGACTGTTCAATTTATTTTTCTGTTTTCTATATTTTTTCTGACTAAAGATAAACTTTTCTTATCTATCCAGAAATAACTGACTATCATAACAACTTACTTTTTTCTCTTTCTTTCAGAAGTATTTTTATACCTTATGCCTTCTATTATCAAAACCATACAATTCCTTTCTAATCAGAACTATTAATTTTAAAAATCTTAACCTTTAGGGACAATTAAGTTGGCTTTTGCTTTACCCTAGTTTTCTTTTTCCCAGAGTCTGATTTTAAAATGTCCTTAGTGAGTTTTTTATACATTTGCTGTATGTATACCAAAAAGCTTCCGGTTTGTGGTTGGAGTAGGGAATGCCGTTTTGTTTTTTTTGTTTTTTTACCTTAGCAGCAGTGAGAGTTGTCAGGATCATGTGTGTGGACCTGCCCACATGAAAGTCAGTCCCTTGGTGATGTAATGCTGGAAGCGCCTCTTGGACAGACTCTGAACAGTTTGCTAAAAACCTGTAAAGCCTTCAAGTACTTAGGGAAATGGTTGTTACATTTCTTTTACTATTTGATTCATGCATTTTAATTTCCCTGAACCTTTTGGTACCTGTGGGCACAATGTACCTTCAAATTAGTTTCTAATTAATATTGGATTCCTTTTCTACCAGCTTTGAGACTATGGATACAAATGCAGGACCAATACTAGAATGGCAAGCTAAACCTGGATCAAATTCTATATAGCAATTTTTTAACAATTGTGAATTATTTTATTAAAGTCTACTTCTAAATATTTACTTGGAAAAATTCCCCTTTTCCCTATTTTTTCTATAATTTTCTTATTTTGCTTAGTATTCACTTGGGAATAAACTAAACTTTTAGATATTATTTCTTCTATAATAGATTCTAAGTTTGGCTTTTCTAATTATATTGCTTTTCTGTTGCCCAAATCTTTTTCTAACTGGTTTTGAATAAACCTTTGGCAATAACGGTCCCAAGACCCCACTGGTCCTGGGTGGCATCTATTCATTTTAATTACTATGTTCCAATTTTGAGGCAGACTGAAAAAATAAACAATTAACAATAAAATTCAAATAGTTAATGTTAGCTAATACTATAACAAGTGTCTTAATACAATAAAGTGACTAAAGCCTACTAGATTATTAAACAAAAATAAAATTCTAATTAATATAACAGGATTCAAAATAAAATTCTTACAGTCACAAATGTACTTTATATGTGAACGTACTTTCACTAAGTGTATGTTGACATTCTCATTTCTTTATATTATTTGCCAATGTAACTTAATTTCACTTCAATCTGAGAAATGTCCCAAAGAACAGGAGTTACACATATTCAGAAAAAGTCCACAAGGCATTGGAGTTGTAGTCACATTCTACACTTTACAGCTAGAGTCCAATTCCTAGCAAACACTGTTTCTAGTTGGAATTAGGAGCAGGTCCTAGCCTACAATAGGCATGGGGCATTGAAACAAGAGGAACAAAGGAGACACTATACATTAAATAAAGCAATAAAATCAGACTGTCAATACCTTCAGTAGAGATCTTTGAGGGATAAATAAAACTTAAATATTCAGGCAACACATAGTAAATGGCCCTCATGTTTACAAGAAATGAGATCAGTTTACCTGCTACTTGGAAGAAATACATTAGGCTCATGAACAATGTCATGATATGGGGCCAATGGACAGCCTTGGACACATTTAAGCCTTCAGTGGCAAATCCCAGCAGGCTGGGCAAGGTCAGGTCACAGGTAGCTGGAAAGGGCTGGAAGAGACTGAACCCTCCCTCCGTGGAGCAAGGAGGCAGCTTACCTTCTTGTGTCCCTTTTTTCACAGGAAAGACATGTCCTCTGGTGGGGCTGAGAAGCCTGGCAGGCCTCAGTTCAATGACCTTTCTTTCCACTCTTGAAGCAGGGCCCTGTTGGAATCCTATGAAACCCCTTTGGGGAGTTTTAGTCTTCAAAGTATATGCCAAAAGCTGGTATTTTTCTGATCTCTTTGGGCTCTATTTGCCTTTTCTGTTATGACCTTGGTCATTATAGGTCTTAAAAGTCATGCTCAGAAAATCTTGCAGAGGGGCTTGAGGGTCCTTTTCTGTTTATATGAACTTTTGGAGAAAGACAAAAGCAACGTTATTAGCTGGATAAATTCAAGAAAAATAGGTTTGGGTGTCTCTTTTAGAATTCCAGAGTCTCTTCACTGCTTAATAATTCAGTACATTAATGCTCAAAAGAAATTTCAACAAAAGCATGATAAAATAGATTTGCAGGAGTTCCAAGATATGACTAACATTACATTAAAAGACATTATTAACAATTCCTAATATTTAAATTAAGATTCCAATATTACAGGGCTATAAAACAGCAAATAAAAGAATTAACAAAAGGCCTTTAACGTAATATATAAATTTTCACATGGAAAATACTTTTATACAATAAGGGATTCTTGGTACAAACTCCGCAGCTGGCAATGAGATATTAACTTTTTTTTTGACTCACAGTAATTTACACTATTACCTCAATCCTGAGGAGCGGGGTGGATGCCTGAGGGGTAAGTGATTCCAAGAACTGGAAGCGGAGTCTGCTGCTTTTACCTTTTTTTCCCCTGCAGTTTGTAGCCCAGCTCCTTAGCAAGATAATGGGACTTCTCCTAAGCAGGACTTGAATCAATTTGCCACCTGTAAGCTGACTGCCTTGCTTTGAGCAGCTAAACACAATTTTCACAAAATTACTTTTCTTTTTTTTATTTTATTTTTTATTTTTTTGTATTTTTCTGAAGCTGGAAACGAGGAGAGACAGTCAGACAGACTCCCACATGCGCCCAACCGGGATCCACCTGGCACGCCCACCAGGGGCGACGCTCTGCCCACCAGGGGGCGATGCTCTGCCCCTTCGGGGCATCGCTCTGCTGCGACCAGAGCCACTCTAGCACCTGGGGCAGAGGCCAAGGAGCCATCCCCAGTGCCCGGGCCATCTTTGCTCCAATGGAGCCTTGGCTGCGGGAGGGGAAGAGAGAGACAGAGAGGAAGGAGAGGGGGTGAAGCAAATGGGCGCTTCTCCTATGTGCCCTGGCTGGGAATCAAACCCGGGTCCCCCGCACACCAGGCCGAAGCTCTACCACTGAGCCAACCGGCCAGGGCCACAAAATTACTTTTCTTAATAGTGCGTTGCTTTAGCCTATATGAGGTTTCCAATTTTCCCCACAATTCCCTGAAAATTCCCTTTTCACAGTTTTTGCCATTATGGTTAATGCTGCTGGTTTCCCTTATTTCTGCTGTTATTATAGGCTCCTGGGGGTTCAATAAAGAAAATTTTGGCCACTTCAGTCCTCGAGATTTAGGACCTTAGAACTTGCCTTAGCTGCTTGTAATGTGAGACATTTATTTTTCCAATGTCCTTCTTCCTTACACAAGGCACATTGATTTTTTCCTAGCATAGTTCTATTCTTCATTGAATTTTTTTAAACAGAATTTACATTAACTTTCTTATAATTCTTCTCAAGGGTAGCTATGTCCTCATGTACCTCGGAGAACTCTCCTTTCTCCTTTGAGGGTCCCTTGTCCTTAAGAGAGTTTTTCTCTTGGAATGTTGCTACTATGGCCTTAGATATTTTTTTTTCTGTTTTTGACTCAAATTTTGCATGACCAAGAAGATGTGGCACCTACTTTGTTTTGAGCATGTTTTAAGCCTCTGTGGTACATTCATTATTAAATTTAGCCACCGATCAATGTACTGAAACTGATGGAGACAACCTGGGTTCCCAATTACTGTATTCTGGACTGTCCTTATTATCTAGGGATTAGAATTCCCGATTGTTAATACTTATTACAAAATTGAAACTTGTTTCAGGAGAATCTAAGAATTAGTGCCCTATCAAGAAAGATAAGTTAGATAATTAACTAGCACCTGGATTAAGAGTGTGTTTGACTATAGAGGTATTAATTATTACACAAGACAAGGGGGAGAAGCCAACAGAAGAGAATGTTTTATTTTCTCAGAGAAGAAACAACCCTACAGGGCACCCCGAAGCTAATTTGAGAACAAAGAGAATAATCGTTCACTACTTAAGATTGCTTTTAGTCAGAAGCTTCTAATTTTGATACAAAAGACTCAAACAGACACATTTAGACATTGAACAAAAAATTTATACACAAACAATGCATGCCTATTTCAATTAAATAATACCGGATAATTTGATAGATACAAAGCCTCATAGACGAGGGAAGGCTCCCCCTCATGGCCTCTCACGTGCATGCAGATCTCTGCACCAGAGATTTCTTAACTAGGTTTTAGAAACAGAAACATTAAAGCAAAGACTGAGATCTTGACAAACACAGAGACATCTCTTGGAAGTCTTGGGTCAAGATTAATCAATTCAGGTTAGCTCAGCCTCCACTGATTCAGTGCGATGTGAGACTGTTTAATCCTGGATGGACTTAACCTCCATTAGCCTTCCTAGAGGTAGACACATGCCCCCACTTCTGGCATTCACTGAGAGTGCAACTAGAACCCAAGGCAAAAACCAATAAAATTCCCCACCAATGTCTCAGTCCTGGAGAGCATGCACGAACTTATGACCACGTTTTGTCTGTTTAATGGCAATTCCAGTTCAAAACATAAAGATTATAGACTAGTTACAAGCAGCAAAGCAGTTTTGAAAGCCCTACCTACTCACTGGGGTTCCACATTCCCGGAGTTCAAAAATGTTCTCTGCCAAATTATCCAAATTGTCGAATTTGGGAACTGGAAGGCGTCTACCAGAGTACTGTATGGACTACACAGGAAGACCAGGAGCCCTGAAAAGTCTCAGGTGGCATGCCTCTCCTCGAGATTCAAGTGGGGCCAAGCAGCTTAATGGAGAGTCCAGCCAATTAGAAGTGTCTCTATCTGGTAATGCAAAACACCAGATCTCATACAAGACTGACCCCACATGTTATAAAGTACCACATCTCAGATTCTGAAAGGCACTGTATCTCACTTAATTGAGTTCATGTAGAGACAGTCCAGATGAATTTTGAAAAGTTTTATTAGAGGAGATTTATTAAATATGCCAGCCACATATGGTTGACATGGGGCATCAGACCCAAATCGTGCAGTCTCAAAAATAGTTCCAGGGCTGTTTCTATACCCTTGATCACACACAGGCAGGGGAGAGCATGACATCATGGTACAGGCTGACAACATTTGCTTAGGAGATACACAGAAACATTGAGACATTTAAGGAAAGACAATCAAAGATGTTTACAAATCTTTTAAGGTTCATCTTTCCTCACTAGCCTAGAGGTATTTTACCCTCAAGATTCCAGGAAGGGGAAGGAACTACAGCCAATGCAAGACAGTATGTAAATTCTGCCTCCTACTGAAAGAGAAGTTTTTAGGTTAACCTATATTTTAGATTTAAAACTGAATGACCCATTGTTCTTGAAAGCCAGAAACTTCTACATTCTTCTCCCTCCCCTCCCTAAAGGAGGGACAGGACAGGAAGGCCTGACCTTTTCTCCCAGAATATTAATATCAATTTTCATCTTTTTGGTACCTTACAACACTGGATATTAACACCTGTTAGAAGGTGTATGCCAGAGGGGTCCCCAGCTGTAGTTAGTTGCTCAGACTCCAACACTGAATGTGGAGTCTCCACACTGGCCACTCTAACCAAGGACAGCTTCAACAAGCACACTGATGGGGCCCTATTAAGCTGTACCAAGGTACATCATATGATCTGTGATTAATGAACTGCCTGTGTGATTCTTACAACTAACTGGTGTGTTGGTCGTGTCTGTAAGGTATTTTCCCCGCTGAGGAAAAAAGAAGAGTGTAGCCAAGAACTGTAAAATAGCAAAAGCTTTATTTAGTAGAGCACTTCCCAGCAAAGGTTCTCTGGTCCACGAGATGGGGGCCAGAGAAGTTGTGCAAATTCTCTGGTGGGGGGAGTAATTTAGAGCATCGGTAGGATGGTCGGGTTGATATGACATCACAAAATTTCATTGGCTGACACGGGCATTCTTCTTCAAAGGGCTCCAGGCCATTTCTTTTTGGTTGGCACATGTGTGGGTGGTTCCAGCCAAAGTTCCTGGACCTGGTTCCTCGTGTGAGCTTCCCCAGTTGCCAACTAACCTCACATTCTGACCATCTATGTTAGATAGGGGCACCGCTATTTCTCTGGCTACTTTCTGCTGGTTAGGGGCATCATGGGGAAGGGAGGTCGGAAGGTGGTGGCTCTGAGGAAAGTCGTGTATATGGGTGTAGGAACATCTGTTTGACAGTGACTCGAGAAACTTCATGGATGCAGTCATATAAAAATTTAAAAAAGAGGAGTAAATATGAGTAATATGCTGATAACTAGAAGAGGACCTAGGATAGGGGCAGCCCAGGTGAAGAGGAGTGGCTGCCACCAGGAGTTAAGCGGGTTGTAGGAGGTGAGGTCCTTGGGCAGTTTCTCTTGTAGATGGTGGATGACTCGATGCTTTCTTCCACTGTCAGTCTCATTGAACAGCATGGCTCCCTGCTTTAACTCACTCTGATGGCAGGTTCTCAGTGGGAGGGATAGGAGTAACAGGAGGATCTGCAGGGCCCAATCTTGTGGTGAGCCAGAGAAGGTTGGGGCCCAGTGGTTCCGACTGTCAGCGATCCTGTATGGGGGCAAGCTTGAGGCGAGAGATGTGGTACCAAGGTGTTTGCCCAAGGAGCTTGGCTGTGGTAGGAGTAGTCAGTATTACTGTATGGGGTCCCGCCCATCTGGGCTGTAGGGAGCTAGGCTGGAGCTCCCTCAGAAGAACCCTGTCTCCTGGCTGCAGGGGGACTGCTGGGTGTGCTTTATCTGGACCCCCTATGGGAGGAAAGGTCCGATCCATGTGTTCCCTGAGAAGGTGGTGAAGTAAAGACAGAAAGGGGAGGTAGGCGGCAAGAGGAGGGGGGTTGGCAGGTGCCGGGGTCCAGCCCCGGGGGGGATCCAGGGCACCCACAGGAGGAGACGGCGTCGGCAAAATCGAGTGAGAGAGCCGAATTCTTTTCTTTCTCTTTATTCTCTGGTTAGCATTTACTGCCAGGCATCTCTGCCAAATGCTAGTATAGCTCCCTTTTTATACACACACACTGAGTTACAATTACATGGTGTTAATTATTGCTTCTGTTTCACTATGTTTACATGTTTCCAGATAACAGTTAATTTATATCTATAAATTACAAACCAGGTAGCAAATCATTCAAAGTACAAAATATCTTGAATAGCGATAACAACATCGGTAAAAGCTTTTAAAGTATTAGTACTAATAGTTAACTAACTTTACTGCTGTTGTGAGTTAAGGGGCAGAGAGAGATTAGCAGACGACTAACAATGGACCACCGCTTGCTCAGGTAAATGGCTTTGAGTTTAAGCAGTGTCCTACTTTTTCTTACAAGATTCTAAAAGGCTTGCCTATAAAGAAATTGACATAACATTAAGAATAGCTTTCACCCAAAGATATGCAGAGTGCACTTGCAAGATAGCCTAGTAGCAACATAAGACATTAACTGTTATTACTTCTATGGATTTTCCTACATTTCTCTCATTATCAAAGAATTTTGGAAAGTATGTAAATCTCATGAGAACATCTCATTGAGAAAGCCTAGCAATTGCCTTTAGTCAAAAGACAATTCTCTTAGTAAAACATTCTTTTCTTGCTGACTACCCTCTCATCCTAGGCCACACAATGGGCCATTCTACTATACCTTATCTAAGATACTATTGTCTAGTCAAATATTACTTATTTATTGTATTTAAACACTAGTTAAGTTCTAACTCTATTCTTCTCAGAGTGTACCACTATCTGCAGATCAAATAAGAAGAAAGGAATGTTTCTCTACTCTATCACATGAAAAGGCTAGGGAGGAAAAATGTTGAATTAAGTGAAGGCCGAAGGGTGCTCTGTGCACAGCCACTGCCTCCTACCCATTCACAAGTCACAATCTATTCTTTCTAACATGATTAAGAAGAAATTCTCCTACAAACTTAACCCTTTATGAGGGATATTATGGCCAGCCTCTTATATTTATGAGCCCAGTTCAAGGGGCTTACAGGCTTTTCTGTAGAACTCACACCCTCTGTCTCATTTCCAAAGAAATTACTACGAATCTACAGGGAAAGCACGGTACTATTATCCCTGTGCCATAAATAATAGCACACACCCAGAAAAGGGGGGATATAAGGCCAGATTAATTCAAAAAGTCAAAGGGGGAAGTATCGTTGTGTCTCTCCTTTGGGTGACTTAGTCAACCCGCAGCCATTGGTCTTCTCTGCTGTGACTTTGTCAATCAGCAGTTGTGGGTCTTCTTCTGCTGTGACCTTGTCAGCCAGCAGTTGTTGGTCGGCTCCCGACAGGCAGGTAAGTTGTGATTGATTAGAAATGGTCCACCATAAACCAGCTCAAAAAGGGTGAGTCCAGTGGGGTTTCACAGGGTTGCCCAGATTCTGGTGAGTGCCAGGAAAGCCTGGTCTCAATGGAAAGTTTAGTTAGACTCTTCAGGATGCCATGAGCCCCTTCCACCTTACCCGATGATTGAGGGTGATAGGGTATGTGGAGCTTCCAGGTGATGTTGAGAGAGGTAGCATCCTGCTGGACTATTTGGGCAGTGAAGGCTGGGCCATTGTCTGACTGGATGATAGTCGGCAATTCAAATTGCGAGATGTTATGTTCAACAAGAATGGAGGCAACAGTGTCTGCCATCTCTCATGAGGTAGGAAAGGCTTCTATTCACCCTGAAAAGGTATCAACAAAAGTTAAGAGATAACAGAGTTTTTTGTGAGGGGGCATATGAGTGAGGTCAATTTGCCAATTCTGGCCTGGCATGTGTCCCCTCAGTTGATGAGTAGGGAAGTGGGGGTGAAGTCCCCCTTGTGTAGAGGTTTTGGAACAGATAGTGAATTCTGAGTGTACCTTTCCAATAGTGTGCTGGAGGCTTGGGAAGAAAAACAGTGGTTGCAAGAACCGATAGAGAGCTTTTGGCCCTATGTGTAAGGAACAGTGAATATCAGACAGGAGAGTTTCAGCCTGTCCTTTTGGTAAGGCAATTCTATCTCTGACAAATATCCATTCCTGGTTGCATACCTCCTTTCTGCGGAGGGTCTGTTCTTCCTCAGGAGTGTAGGAAAGTTTCAAGGAGGTAGAGAGACACATGAGATGAGTGGGAGTGGCTTTTCAGGATGAGGTATTGAGCAGCTGCATCAGCCTGAGATTTCCCAAGGCCATTGGGTCCTGAGGTTTGATGGTCCCTACAATGTACCACAGCCACCTCAGTGGGAAGCTGTAATGCCTGCAAAAGTTTAGAAATGAGGGTAGCATTGATTATGGGAGAGCCCTTGGTAGTGAGAAAGCTCCTTTCCTTCCAGAGGGCAGAGTGGCTGTGGTTTATAAGAAAAGCATATTTAGAGTTAGTAGATATAGTAACACATTTCCCCTGAGCCAGAGTGAGTGCCCACGTGAGGGCCAATGACCGAGGGAGTAGGGCCTGACTAGAAAGGGGCTTAAGAACACAGCGGAGAAGGGAGGGGCCCCTGGTCAGCAGGGGAGGAGAAAGAGGGACTGGTATTTGCAGGTGAATGAGAAACAGGATCCAGCGAAGGAAGTGGAAGAGTCGGAAAGGACAGAAGGAGTCATGCAGGAGGGAAGAGAGTTCCTCAGGGGAGTCAGCAAAGGAGGAAAGAACAGGATGTGGAGGGTTTAGCTGAGGTTTCTCTGGATAAAAGGACCTGCACTGTAGAGCAGCTGGCACAAAGATTAGGACGGGAGTGCAAATGCCAGAAGCCCTGAATGTAAGGGATCTCCAAACATTTCCCAGATTTTGGCAATAGTTAAATTGGTGAGGGTGTTAAAATAGAAAGTCCCTTCAGGAGGCCACCTGGTTCAATTATCCAGTGGGTTCTCTGGCCCGGCCACATCGGAGAAGAAAATTAGTTTCTTCTTCTTTAGAGAGGGAGATTCTGGATAAGGCACTCCAAAAGTGTTTTTGAGTCAGGTTTAGATTCCTGTGCCTCTATGGCCACCCTCAGTCTTGGAGTGGTCAGAGATGAGAATTGGCTTCCTGCAACACAAGCTCTGGCAACCAGATGGTTAGGTAGAGTGGGAGTATCCAGGACATCTTCACGAACACACATGCACTCGGAACGGATAAGAGGTCCCTGACGCAGCTGCGATTACAGACAGGGAGCCTCGGAGAAAAGAACTGAGGGGAGGCTGGAGGCAGGGGACTGACAGATACGTGAATTCCAACTGCCGTTTTGCTGTTCCACTTGGCTGCCTGACCCCACCCTTAATTACCAGACAATAACCCCTGCCATCTCATTCTTACAGGGACTTATCGCACAATGTGCCAAGTGAGTGGGAGGTCAGAGGTCCTGGTTCTTTCTCAGGAGGGGAGGGGAGAGGAGCAGCCCCAGCGGGCATCAAGTTCCTCCCAGCTTTTAGCAGCAAATGTAAGGTATTTTCCCCACCAAGGAAGAAAGAAGGGCATAGCCACAAAGTGTGGAATAGAAGAGCTTTATTTATTAGAGCGCTTCCTGGACGAAGTCCTCTGGTCCGCAAGACTGGGTCCAGAGAAGTCACGTGGATTCTCTGGCGGCGGGGGCAGGGGGGTGATGAAGGCAATTTATAGTGTTGGTAGGGTGGTCGGGTTGGTATGACGTAGCAAAATTTCTTTACCTGAAAGACAGTCGTTCTGTTTCAAAGGGCTCTGGGCCCTTTCTTTTTGGCGGGCATGGATGTGGGTGGTTCCAGCCAAAGTTCCCAGGCCTGGTTCCTCACATGTCCTTCCCCCATTGCCAACTGACCTCACAGTGTCTTTCCTCTGGTGGTAACTGGTCTCAGTACTAATAAGTAGAATCCACATAGCCCCCTCCAGAGTAGTCTCAAAGAGGCTGCCAGCCCTGCTGTTAAGCAGGAGTGTCACACTGCACGGGGAAGTCGAATCGAGGAATCCCTGATCTATGTAAAGCTTGGGCTCTACTGGGACAGGGGTCACTTCTCTAGGAAGCCAGTGTCTCTCTGAGGAGGACATGGACAAAAAAGGGCCACATGCTGAATCTGACAAGCTCTGGGGAGGCCTGCATGGTGGCCTTACAAACTCAGAGACCTAAAATAACCACACAGGATGGTCTGAAATTAAAACTTTCTAACTTAAAGCAAGCAGTTCATGGTAAGTAGTCATGTCTAGAGAGGTATTTTTTTCTAGCAAAGGTCAAAGGCTTACTTTATGTGAGCCTGTCTGTTGTCTTTTGCATCTACAATAATGTACCTGATAATGGCACCAGAGAAAACTCAGGTCCAAGGGGGCTTCTCAGGTGAGATAGAATTCAGGTGAGAGATAGGGTGCAGTGTTCAAGCAAAGCAAGCAGTTTATTAAGCAAAGCTGAGCACTTGGCACAAGACACGAATGGGCAACTCAGCTTGTCTAAGCACCGCTACCTGTCTTAGAGATCATATACTTTTTAACTGTAACTTCCAAGGTTGCCTTTCACTGATACTCTGACTAATGTACAGTATTTCAAGGCTGTTTAGACCTTTGGTGATTTTATTCTGGTAGACAGTGTGATCACTGACCCCCCCTCCTTCAGTGGATGAGATAAACCCCCTCTGTTTTCCCTCCCCTTTTCCTGCACTGATGCCTGTCTATCCTATCTAACAATAGCACCCCTTTGAAATGTAAGGGTAATATTTTCCTGCAATCCTCAGAGCAAGCATATCAGCAAAGCAGAAGCCAGCCACCCACATTATTGTTATTATTACAGTCCTTGTTAGCTATTTTATTCCTGTCCATGTAAAAGAAATTTCAGTATATACATTTTTACTTTTACTCAGTGCCACAGATTTCTCAGCTTTGCCTTCTGGTTCTCGGCTTCCCTAATCTATCACTAATCAATTTCATATACTTCCTCCCTGTTTTCTACTTCAAATCTGATGTACAAAATACAGGGCAAAACGCCATTTTTCCAGATCATTTTTTTCAATCCGCTGAGACTTTGATTACCAGCAATTGTCGACAGTTTGGCTAAAATAAACTCATAAATATTTTATAGGTCTGGACGTTGCTTAAGTTGACAAGGGAGACCAGGGGGAGGGGG